>NC_137619.1:51101798-51251798 GCF_963280865.1 Gymnoscopelus braueri | reverse complement strand
GAAAAGTAAAGTGTAAATGTCCAGTGGCAGCCTGCTGGTATACATGACCGCTGCTGGCATGCTGACAGACAGGGACGCATGGATCACATGGGGTGGTCAACAAGTTAACAACCATTTAAGTCGTACACTTTACAGGTCGGATTACTAAAATATATAATATTGACGGAATTAGTGACGGCGTCGATAGGATGTACGGATCATAGATCACTTGTATTCCAAGTAATTTTGTTATTTCCCCGCAAAGAAACGCAGACAAACAAACACACAAACACACAAACTACACAACATAATATATCCTGACTGTATGTGTAATTATGTAGCCTTTTCAGTTGTGGTACAAAGTTACCACCAGAGGTCAGCATTGGACAGACAAAGAGAGATTCACTTCATTGCTAACCTCGCATCACCAGTCTTTCCACCTCATTGCTACTGTACTGTATGAAACGTTGATCTGGAAGTACATATTGAAATTCTTTATTAGGAATAACCCCTTAAGATGTAGCATCGAGGGGATCCTAGGCACATACACTGTATACACATTTGTATACACATTTCCCCCCCAAAAAAACAAACAAAAAAAACCAATTAAACAACAAAAAGCAATTACAACAACCAAATCAACCAAACAATATCAAATATGACAAAATAAGTAAAAAACAAGACAGATGACAGGATACAAATAACAAACAGAACAAACAGACAAGACAACAAAACAAAACTAGGCACATACACTGTATACACATTTGTATACACATTTCCCCCCCAAAAAAACAAACAAAAAAAACCAATTAAACAACAAAAAGCAATTACAACAACCAAATCAACCAAACAATATCAAATATGACAAAATAAGTAAAAAACAAGACAGATGACAGGATACAAATAACAAACAGACAAGACAACAAAACAAAACAAAACAAAACAAAACAAAACAAAACAAAACAAAACAAAACAAAACAAAACAAAACAAAACAAAACAAAACACATAAAACAACAGAACACATAAAGCATAAAAATGGATCATTAAATCAAGACGGAAAGATCAATGTCATGAATGTAAAAAAAAATCATGATAGTATACAGTATATTTAGAGTGATTATTAGGTTAAATGACAATGTTAATGTTATAGTTATTCATTAGTTATAGACATGTACATACACTCTCGAAAGCGTATTTTTGAACAGATAAAAAGATGAAATGGAAAGAATTTTTGCAGGTAGGTTATTCAAATCAGAAGGAGCTTTGAACATAAAGGCTTTCTTGGCTGTTGCTTTTGAAAATGTAGGAACAGTAAAATAGAGTTGGCTGGAATGCCTCAAGTTTTAGATATTGTGGATATTTAAAATGAATACATTTGAAGATAAATTGTAACCAGTGGCGCTGTCTTCTTACAGTGGGAGAAGGCAGATTCAGATTTTCATACATTAAACAATGATGAGTTGTGAAAGAACATCCAAGAACAAATTTGAGTAAACATACTTTAAGTACTTAAAGTAACTTCGAGCGAGTTAAAATATTTAAAAGATGTTTCTGCATATATAGAGTTATTTTAAAGCAGTCTTAGGCTAATAACAGCTAAATGAAATTAACTCATGAAAGGCACCACTCTCTTCACACTGGGTGTGATTTTTGTTTACCTAGATGACATCCTTGTTTTTTCGAAGTCTTCAGCTGAATACATCCAGCATGTCCGCCTGGTCCTGCAGAGGCTCCTTGAAAACCTTTTTCGTGAAGGCAGAGAAGTGTGAATTTCATGTTCCAACCACCACCTATCTAGGATTCATCATCTCCGAGGGACGGATGAGTATGGACCCTTCCAAGGTGTGGGCGGTCTCTGAGTGGCCACAGCCTTCCACCCACAAGCAGCTGCAGCGTTTCCTGGGTTTCGGAAATTTCTACCGCCGTTTCATCAGGAACTACAGCCGTGTCGCTGCCCCTCTGGCGGCTCTCACCTCCACCACGACCAGATTCAAGTGGACCCCTGAGGCAGCTGCGGCCTTCCAGGAACTGAAGACCCTGTTCACTACCGCTCCCATCTTGGTTCAGCCCGATCCCTCCCGACAGTTCATTGTGGAGGTGGACGCCTCGGATGTCGGGGTCGGGGATGTTCTCTCTCAGTGTTCCGCCACAGACCAGAAGGTCCACCCATGTGCCTTCCTCTCCCACAAGCTGGCCTCTGCAGAGAGGAATTATGATGTGGGGAACCGTGAACTACTGGCCGTGGTCCTAGCCCTGGAGGAGTGGAGGCACTTGCTTGAGGGCGCTGTGCATCCGTTTGTGGTTTGGACAGACCATAAGAACCTGGCCTACCTTAAGTCAGCAAAACGCCTCAATTCTCGTCAAGCCAGGTGGGCGCTGTTTCTGGGACGTTTTCAGTTCACCCTGACCTACCGGCCTGGGTCCAAGAACACCAAGGCAGATGCCCTATCACGCCAGTATGCTGCTGATGAGGATACAGCTCCTCCTGAGACCATCCTGCCCTCTGCCTGTGTTGTTGCTGCTCTCACCTGGGACTTCGAGTCAGCCATTCTGAAGGCCCAACGCACCCAACCAGGCCCAGGCACGGGCCCCTCAGGTCGCTTGTTCATTCCTGACTCAGTGCGCTCCAAGGTTCTCCAGTGGGCTCATGCCTCCCGTGTCAACTGTCACCCTGGTAGGAACCACACCCTTGACATTCTCCACCGTCATTTCTGGTGGCCTACCGTGGAAGCGGATGCCCGAGGCTATGTGGCGGCATGCACTGTATGCGCCCAGAACAAGATCATTCCTACTGACATTGTTTCTGATCGTGGCCCTCAGTTCACCTCGCAGGTGTGGAGAGCCTTTTGTACTGCACTGGGTGCCACAGTTAGCCTGTCCTCAGGCTTCCACCCCCAGACCAATGGCCAGGTTGAACGATGGAACCAGGAGTTGGAGACTACACTGCGTTGCCTGGCCTCCTCTCATCAATCTACCTGGGCATCTCAGCTTGTGTGGGCTGAATATGCTCACAACTCGGCTGCCAGCACTGCCACCGGCATGTCCCCCTTCCAGTGTTCCCTGGGCTATCAACCCCCACTATTCCCAGTCGAGGAGGGGGACATTGCGGTCCCCTCAGTGCAGGCCCACCTCCGCCGCTGTCGTCGGGCCTGGAAGATTGCTCGGGCCGCCTTGCTGCGTACTTCCCGGCGGAATGAGAAGCATGCTAACGGATTCCTGCCCCAGTGTATCAACCTGGACAGAGGGTGTGGCTGTCAACAACTGATCTGCCTCTACGTACTGAGTCCTGTAAACTGTCGCCTAGATTCATTGGACCATTCCCTATAGACAAGGTCATCAATCCGACCGCTGTTCGTTTGGAGCTACCCCGGACCCTTCGTGTTCATCCTGTATTCCATGTGTCTCGTGTCAAGCCAGTGGTGACTAGTGCTCTGTCCCCCCCTGTTCCTCCCCCTCCTCCTCCCAGGATGCTGGACGGTGGCCCTGTCTATACGGTCAGCCGGCTGCTCGATGTTCGCCGCCGTGGTCTACAGTACTTGGTGGAATGGGAGGGTTACGGTCCAGAGGAGCGCTGCTGGGTCCCTCGGCGCAACATCTGCGATCCTGCTCTCATCCGGGAGTTCCGTCGTCGGAACCCGGGTGGGGCGCCTGGAGGCTTAATTAAATTAATTAAATTAATTAAATTCCACCTTAAGTGGCATTCTACGTTTCCTTGGTCTTTGTCTGCATCTGGGTTTGTCTGCCTTGTCAGATATGGCTTTTTTTTGGAGGGGGGGGGGGGTTGTTTCTAAAGTGAAGTTGCTTATTTAGCAGATCCCCATCCGAAAATATTTTGTGCCAGGGACCCCCATATAGGATTTGTGGTATTAAAATGTTTTAAAAATATTCCCAATTTTAGTCATTGTTTTAAATTTTTGGGGGAAAAACAACCAATCTACAAGCTCACGACACGTCACATTGCGATGCAACGTGTTGTGAGCTTGTATATGTGTAGAGCTGTTTGGCAATAAAAATCGTGCACTTTTTGAAAGAAGGCTGAAACTTTCAGCATAGTTAGTAAATACCATAATATAAATTTTCAGACGGGGAAAGGGAAGTCAGATTTGACCTCTGAGAGGTCAAATCCAAGATGGCCGCCAGTCTACTGGGTCTAAATGTCTAAATACTTACTTAAGACTTACTTAAATACATTTAAGGAGTTCTTTCCAACTAGGTTGGGGTTGCCCATTCATTTGATGATATATTGGAGATTGCCAGAACCCAAGAACATACATTAAATCAAGGTCAAGGTCAAATTACATAGTAATAAGTATATTTAAGCTTTGACACATGGGTACTGCAATATAGTGAAACTGTTTTGTGACAATGGGAATAATACAAAACAAATGAACAGATTAAACCTATGGTGGTAATCTATTTTAATACTAAATTCATAGTAAATGACAATAATCAAGGTTCAAGGCTTCTTTATTGTCACATCTTGCGTACAGGAAAGAGAAAAACAAGACCAAAAATAAGTTGTGATAATAATGATAATGGTAATAATCAAAATGTAACAGTCTCCACAACAGAGGCACAGTGCAGTACATTTGAGAGCAGCTTTGGCACACTTGCATCGTCCAGTACACCCTTTCGTGCAGCGACAGCGGATTAATTCATGGCACGATTTGGATGCTTCAGAGAGAGTGGTCCAAAATGGTTGCCACCCAGTTGTTTCCTTTGTCCAGCCCCATTCAGATGGCTCTGGCATCTCTGGTTCCAGTACCAATGCCTGGTTCCAACAGTTTGCCTGGTAGCAAGTGCGCTTGATGTGTTGCTTGAGTGCTGCCTGGGTTGGAGGAATGCACTCTAGTGTTCTTGACTTCTTCGTGAAGAGCTGTTTCCTGGCTTCATTCACTTCCATGCACTCACTGGTTCGGTCATACATGAGCACCACAAATCGCTCTAGCAGGAACATTGATCCTTCACTGACCTCACTTGGCAACTGTAGGAGTTCACTGAAAGCCTCATTCACCTCTGGGAATGACTTCCAAGTTTCCCAGGCAGTCTTCTTCTCTGCCAGCAAACGCAGATACAGTGTCACACCCGGTGAAAGACTGGGAGAGTCAGACACTGTGTTGGAGTCATTGTGGCAACCATTTCATGAACAGCTATGTACCGAAAGCTTGATCCAACACCAAAGGCAACCCACAGCTCATCAGGACCTATCTTGATGAATGAAGCCACAGCCAGTACTACCACATCAGTATCAACAGTGCGTATGGTCACTTTCTTACACCCCTTTTGCACAGCATCTGCATCTCTTGCGAATATGGGGCAAGGCAGGCCAAGTTTGAATCAGCAGGAGAACTGAGGACTCCACTCCCATTGGTTGCATGAAGTTCCTTGCCCTCTACTAGAGGAATGTTAATACATTAATTGTCTGAACCACATCAGGTGTGTCATTTTTGGTGTTGCCTATATATGAGACCATTGATTGTTACACTGCCATTTGTTGATTCTGAGGAAATCACTGGATTTCTTTACCTTGACCTCGACCTAATTGCATTTCCTTGAAATCTGGTGATCTCGATAGTATTAGCCTACCACATGAAAAGGCATCCCCTATTTAGTTGGAAATGATACTTTAAACGTTTTTCAACTGTGTTTGGTTCCAAACTTAAGTTGGACTAGCGGCCATTTTGGATTTGACCTCTCACGGTCCTCAGAGGTCAAATCTGACTTCCCTCCCTGTCTGAAAATGAACATTATGGCATATACTAACTATGCTGAAAGTTTCACGCTTCTTTCAAAAAGTGCACGATTTGCTAAAAAACGGGAGTTAACTGCTCTACTGCTATGTGCAAATAAATGTGGTTCAAGTGGTAAAAGTGGTCACTTTTGGGCTTGTCTTCGTAGACCTGAAATAAAAGAAAACCACCAAGATGAAATGGTCGTCAGTGTGTGTGTGTGTGTGTGTGTGTGTGTGTGTGTGTGTGTGTGTGTGTGTGTGTGTGTGTGTGTGTGTGTGTGTGTGTGTGTGTGTGTGTGTGTGTGTGAGTGAGTGAGTGAGTGAGTGAGTGAGTGAGTGAGTGAGTGAGTGAGTGAGTGAGTGTGTGTGTGTGTGTGTGTGTGTGTGCGCGTGCGTGTGTGTGTGGTGTGTGTGCGTGTGTGTGTGCGCTGAATAATAAACTGAGTGTCCTCTGGGCAAACTGTGTAGCAGAGTTATCACACCACACATCAGACCTTCATAAAGGTGTAAACATACCTACTTACATTACACTGCTCTTTCTCCCCTCCCCTCCTCTCTCTCTCTCTCTCTCTCTCTCTCTCTCTCTCTCTCTCTCTCTCTCTCTCTCTCTCTCTCTCTCTCTCTCTCTCTCTCTCTCTCTCTCTCGTCATTCCTTCCATATGTAGCCAGTCAGCGCTGAGCCTCAGGGGCCACCGTAGGCTGCTCTGTCCACTTCCTGGTTTTCAATCAGTGTTCTTATTTAAATGCCCTGCAAGTCTACCAAACACTAGAATGCACTAGAACAGGCTGTGGGTCTTGAGACCTGGGTCTTGCACTTAAGCTTGTTTAATGCTGGTGCCAGGGTGAGTAATGTTTCATGCCTATCGTTTTAATCATGTTTATATGTTGAGATTGTAACTAACACTGCTGTGATCATTCAGGTTGATCATGGGCCCAACTGATTGCTGTGGCGAGAGGGGGTGTTGTGAAAATGCAGACAACTGAAGGTACGCAAACAAACAACTTGTTGTATAGGCCTACTTTGTGTTTGTTTGGTGTGCTAAATGTTTATTATTTTGTATCCCCTCCTTTAGATCGCCACTGCTGCTTTGTTTAGCTTGAGTTAATGTTGTTTTTATTATTTGTTCATAGTTGAGCTATTTCATATTGTGATTATTAATGTTTGTTTTTTGTTCATTTCCCCTTCTATATCGAGTTCTGTGTATCCAGAGTCCAGGGGAGCCAAGTGGTGCAGCCAACCTACAAGGGGGGTTCACAATAGGTCTCACTAGTAGTCCACAGTCAGGTTTGTTTTATTGTTGTGATTGAGTGCACCTCTTTTCACGGTGACACTCTTTTATATTTCTGCATGCTGTGTGTGTGTGCTTTTAGATGGAGTGAGTAGCCTATCACTTTAGCTATCTAGCTTAGTCCCCCTTGTTACAAGGTTGTTGCCCACTGGCTCTGTATTACTGTGGTCTCCATTGACTCCTAAAGCTCTATTCAGCTGTAGTTTGTGTTTAAGTTATATTGCATTGTGCTGAAATGTATTAGGAACTGAATAAATACCGTCTCCTTTCTGCAATACATGTGATTTTACCTTTCTGTGATAGTAAATAAATGTCATGTTTGGGGCAAACTCACGTCTCAGTCTCATTGTTCGAAACTGTTTTAGGGGAACCCAATTTAAAGGTCTTATTTCATTTTCCCTGGTTAACCATCACCAGGGTGGCGTAGTCATACACAATTATACTAAATTCCTTGCTTGACACTCTGTTACACATACTTCATCAGGGTGACAGAGTCTGTGTTTAAGTACAGAGAAGCAAACCTTCATTATTGACATCATGGACAGGTACTGGAAATTAATATTTACATGACAACTATAAATACTTTTCTTACTTAACCATAATTCTATCCATTACACTATTTTTTTAAAATATAAATCAACGAATAGATTAATCACTTAACTGTTATTTTATACCTCATGGCACAACAGGGTTGTGCAATAATAGTGAAAATAGCCAATCTACAAGCTCACAACGTGTCGCATCGCAACGTGTTGTTAGCTTGTTGTAGATATTTTCACTACTAAAGTTAGCTATTTCCACAATTAAAAACATATATATATAACTGTAACTTATGCCCAAATGTTGATTATTAATAGATTGTTATTAAATGATCGATTATCAATTATTATATCCAATCCACTTTATTCATATAGCACATTTAAAAACTTGTTCAGGGTTAACAAAGTGCTGTACAGAAAAAAACCAAATACACATTTAGTTATAATTGATTAAATCGATCAATTGGATTTACTGTTGCACCCCTACAATCTACAATCTGTTGTCATCAATGGTGGAAAAAGTACTCAAATGTTTTACTTAAGTAAAAGTATCAATACTGCAATGTAGAAGTACTCTATTACAAGTAAAAATCCGGAATTTAGCCAAATAGCCTGTGTGTATAAAATAGAGCTAAAGTGGTTAATGTACGTTTCATAATATCATAATTTATATCTGAAAAGTAACTAGTAACTAAAGTTTTCAAATAATTGTAGTGGAGCAAAAGTACAATATTTGCCTCTGAGATGTAGTGGAGTAGAAGTAAAAGTACAGAAAATTGGAAATACTCAAGTAAAGTACAAATACCTCAAAAGTGTACTTAAGTACAGTACTTAAGTAAATGTACTTAGTTACTTTCAACCACTGGTTGTCATTCATCAGACGCTGTCATCCAGAGTGAGTTAAAGAACACAGCAAGCAGCATGGATCCTAGTCAACCAACTACAGGGTGAGTGCTCAATTTGAGAATAAAGTACTCTTTATCATTCTGATTCAAATGAACCACTTTAAATGAGTGATTTATGCTTTGGCTGTGCAAAAAAAAGCAGATTTACAAGCTCGGGACACTCAGTAAGCTTGTTGATCGGCTATTGGCTATGGGGGTCCCTGGCACAAAATATTTTCAGATGAGGGTCCGAGGCCGAATACATAATGAATTAATTTGGGAAACATGAACATGAAAATGTTTGAGAACCAGTGAAAATAAAGCGCTGTTGCTCAACCAGTGGTTCACGGACCACTAGTGGCCCATGTCATAACAACAGGTGGTCCAAGGTCAAATGTTTTAATATTGTAAAGAAAAAAAATGCATACACATATGTATTGTACTTTTGCTAACTATTCCATAAATAAATAAGTATGATCTAATATGATTTAATGGCCAATAATGAACCAAACTAGGCACCACAATTACAACAAGTACAGATCCTGTACAGTTACATGGCACATGTTTAAACCAGTTGAATTAAAGGTAATTCAATGTTTGTTAGTGTCCCCATTCACTGCTGGTTCACTGCTGGTTCAAATGGTAGCAAGTCCAGACCTGCTCTGTTGCCCCTGGTGGTTGAAATCTGAAGCGTTCTTGAATGCTGGGGAGGAAAAGAGGGACAGACAGACCGATCGACAGACAAAGCCTCCTGTAGGCCGACCCCCTGGGTCTGGCAATAATGATAAGATCACAGTAAGTTGGTGTCTGGTGGTTCCACCAGTTAGTGCTCTAAACATTATACTATTTAGTAGTTTAGTTTTCAAATATGTCTTATCTTTATCTTGTTATAACAACCATTCAAAGTCATTGGGTGGTGTGTTTGCAATATGATGACTGTAGTTACTATAAACACCCCCCCAAACTACACATTTATTTTTCTGTAAAGGACACTGCTATCCATTCTACGTGTCCTGCTGCCATTTACATGTACAATTAACACCTCCATCCATGTCCTCATGTGTGAGAGTCTCTCTCTACGTCCTCTTAATTCATTTATCTATAGAAACATCATTTGCACATGATGCTCCAAATTCCTTCAGAACAAAATAACCAGGTAGAAGCAGTTTAGTGAAGAAAAACCAGTTTGTTATACTCTGATTATGTGTGATTGTACATTACATGATCTTAATGTATCTTGAACCCTGCACTAACATTGCAGGGTTGTTAAAACACAGGGTTCATTCGTTTGATACAGCTTCTGTTGGCAACAACAAATAACAATTACTACTGCTCTTCCCACGCATGTGCACATACTGACTCTGGACATAGTACAGTGGCTGGCAGGTAACATAATGTGTATGAACAATGCATATAGTTTTACATCCTCTCTATTTAGTTTCTATGCCCATAGAACAACTGAAATGATAAAATACATAGAGGTTAGTGTAAATGAAATCTTGCCACGGCACATTTGGTGAGGACAACAAACCATGCCTGTCTATATGGTCAACATTATAAGCAGGTAAATACAATATGTAGTGCAATACTTGTTTAAGCATCAAATTATTGTATTTATAATACATATATTATATATGTATATACATTGATATATGATTATGAAATAATGCATGTAACATTGTAGAACATTTAAGAACCATTTAAATTGATCTAAAGCACATTAAAACATTATTTCTAATCTATTTTATTCATCATAAAATAATGTCATCTAATGTGTAGGAAATCATTTGTAAATGTGATATATATTGCGTTTCTTTCGTGGTTTATATGATATTTCTTTAACATGTGACTTCTTAAATCATGTGCTAAATCTACCAAAGTGGTTAAGTGAGACATACAGTGACATCTTCTCTTTGCTGTATGTTTATAGCCTGACTCATCATGATCATAGCCTTGATCAGTTCAAACAAAGAGGTGTCAAACATGTTCACCCTTCTTTCCTTCTCTGAGAGGGCAGGTGATTGTTGTCCTCTTTGAGAGCATTTACATCTGTATAAGAGATGTCCACTTATGATCACCCAGAATGCAACTGGTGAACAGGCCCATAGACACCCGGGATGAAATACATCTAAAGATTGACTTCACATTGCAACTTAATTAAAAATATGTCGAGGGCATAGTATACACATTCAAGGTGCTGATGTATTATCTATGAAGACGTGAGTTTATAATCATTTAGTTTCAGATCAACAACATTTATAAAGGTAATGGGTCAAACTCAGAGTGGCAAGAGTGAGTTTCCTCTTTTATACTTTTCTACATGTAAAAAGAACAAACGTTTGTTCTTTTGACTTGTACAACATATTTAAGAGGATATTGCACCAGAGTCAGAGTGTGGTGGTAATGTTGTAAACGTACATATGAGTAGCTATGGGATGTCTATGTTTCCTGGAGAAGAAAGTGGAAGACTCTGTCAACATTTTTTTATTTGTAAGACAATTACAAAGAGTTAAATACAGAACAACAAGGGGGTGTTTCTCTTTGTAAAATGTCATGTTTTAATATTCTCTCAAGATTCACTCATGTAAGACTGTACACATACAACAATAAAAACATACAACAGTTATGTAGAGAATCGGACCAGACTAAAGACTAAAAGAGAAGGTGGCTACTCAAGTGAAATAAATGAATGTAAAAATGACTGAACTGACAGAACTCATTTAACTTTGAGCATGAAGCTCTCAGATGGCTCCCCTTCTTGATTTCCCCTAAATAGTCCATGTATACACATGTGTAACTTTAACATTCCAAAATGTTCTTCTGGAAACAACATAAGACCATGTTAATCCACAAAGGGCTGTTATTTGGGGTCAAACTATTCCTGTCAGTTATTCATACACCAGGGCCACCTGGTAATGACCACATTTGCATGGATATAGGTCATTTTCTAAAGACAGCTAAGGAATCATTCACAAGACAAAAGGAATGTTGCAGTGCAGGTGTGAAGTGGGTGAGGGAGATATTTCTAAAATACCTTGTAATTCTAGAGTAGACATGATGTTTGCCAAATAAATGAAGATGCTGTGATGTACAATAAAGACTATGAACAGATTATAGTTCTGAAGGAATTTGGAGCAATTGTGTAAAAATAGGAACTTGAATGGCCTATCGATCTTAATGGCTCTGCTTCAATAGCAAGATTGAGATGAGAGAGACTCATCCACACAAGGACATGACTAGAGTTGTTTGTTGTAAATGTAAATGAAAGAAGGACATGAGAAATGGGTAGCAGTGATGACCATTACAGAAAAATGTGAAATTAGATGTACATTTACTTTTCATTTCAGAGATAGTTTGAGCTGAACTATTAATGTAATGTGTTTATGGTAACTTAATTCATCAAATTGCATTCACAAAGCAGCCCACCACCACCAGGGTTTAGAACATATAGAACAAATGTAAGTATACTTCAATGAAAACAACTTTGACAGACAAATGTTGTAAACTTTGAATATAAAACATATTTTTGGTCAGCTGTTTCACCTTGACCTCTCACCGTGACACAAGGGTTAATAAGCAGAACATTGTACATCCCATCTTAAGACCTGACTCAGATGAGAGAATTATTTCATATTCACTCATATATTAATTAATGAGTGAATACAACATTGTTGAAGTCTCAAGATACTGATTGCCTGTTTACTGTTCATGCATTTCATAATATATGCATTTATAAACATGGGGTGTCATATTCATATATTTTATATCAATCTTATAGGAATGAAGACAAATTTGAATTACATGAAGATTACAAATTAATTCATCCACAAATGGATGCTCTTGGTTCTCTCTAACAGAAAGTCAACATTTTCTAGAAGGTTGCATGGATGGAGCATATCTGGGGGGGGGGGATGGAGGGTGGAGCACATGTAGGAGTATGTAGAAGTATGTTAGGTTGTGATTGGTGGAGAGATGGTTGTATTGTTCTCTTTGTCCAATCATTCAAAGCAGTTACTGGCCCCACCCCAGGCTCTCTAGTATAAGAAGAGTGTGTAGTTGTAATGTATCCACAACTCCTTCAGGATATCAATCATTTCTGATCAGATCTGACTGTGGACTCCAGAATTCAGTGGAAGATGGACTCTCTCAACCCAACCAGGGACAGTTCTGCTGAACAGGAGGGATCCAAAGAAAATGGTATGTTACTTTCTCTACCTCATTTTTAGTTTTCATTTCCCTGCTCTGTCATACAAATATTGTATTACTTTGCAGGCTTTAAGTAATGCAGTCTCACTACTTGTCTCAATCTTATACCTTGTGTCAAGGTATTCATTTTAATTTGACATATATATATATATATATATATATAACCATGGTTGAATGGTAGTTAACTTCCAATTATCTAGGGGTACACTTTATGTAATTAAGTTGTACATTTGTACTCTATTCCCATTTCTCAACCATATTTCTTTGTCTTTTTGCAATCCAGTGTTGAATCATCAGTCTGGCTTACCTGTGCTACCAGGAGTGAATGAACAAAGAAGCTTGGCTAACCCAAAACCACACGGCTGTAATCAGTGTGGACATCACTTCAGTTTCATGTCCAAACTTAAAATACATCAGAGAATTCACACTGGAGAGAAACCCTATGGATGTGATCAGTGTGGACAACATTTCTCTCGAATGGCCGGCCTTAAGCAACACCAGAGAATTCACACTGGAGAGAAACCTTATGGATGTGATCAATGTGGACAACACTTCTCTCAAATGGACCACCTTAAAAAACACCAGAGAATTCACACTGGAGAGAAACCTCATGGGTGTGATCAGTGTGGACAACACTTCTCTGTGATGTCCAGCCTTATAAAACACCAGAGAATTCACACTGGAGAGAAACCTTATGGGTGTGATCAGTGTGGACAACACTTCTCTGTGATGTCCAGCCTTAAAAGACACCAGAAAATTCACACTGGAGAGAAACCTTATAGCTGTGACCAGTGTGGACAACACTTCTCTCTATTGGCCAACCTTAAAACACACCAGAGAATTCACACTGGAGAGAAACCTTATGGATGTGATCAATGTGGACAACACTTCTCTCAAATTGCCCACCTTAAAAGACACCAGAGAATTCACACTGGAGAGAAATCCTAATTTTGGTCAATTTGGAATTAATTTTACTCAGTTAAGCAGCCAGAAATGTCATACATGCACACATCAATAAAACAATATTGTGAACAGTGTGACAAGCGCTTCTTTAAAAAGGATCAGAAATTATGCAACATGGTGACCCATTGTTGTTCTTTTAAGCAGTTGTTCATTAAGTCTGCTGAGCTGTTTTGAACCTATTACATGTATATTGGTATTGTCGTTATAGCTGTTTGGACACTAGTGTGTTAACTCTGTGCATGAGAATGCTACTCACACCAAAGTCCTTGTAGTGGTGGCCCACGGCAGAATAAACTAAATAGTGGTCTTCAAGAGACAAGAAGGAGGCCGCACACATTGGTAGCCAAAGTGCCAATATTTTATTATAGGACGCAAAAAAACAACCAGGTACGATTCCAGGCCACGCCAGCATATGTGTCGATGAAATGAAATGTGTCCCTGAGCAAGACTCTTAACCCCTAATTGCTCACAGGCCCTCATTGGAAACAAGCCCGCAAGGACTTTCATGAACGTCCTGTTAAAAGGAATTATCCATATCCTTATGGCACTTTGGCTACCAGTGTGTGTGGCCACCTTCTTGTCTCTTGAAGACCACTATTTAATGATGTGTGAACACACACGTAGTGCATGTAGTTTTTTTTAGTAATGATCAGAAAAGCACAGGGTGTCTGGTGTTGAAGCCAGTTAGTACAAATTGCTTTTATATGCCCTCAGACTTCTTGTATATTCCTGATTTCTGCTATAGATACCATACCCGTCATCATTTTTTTTGTTTTGTTAAAAGGGTTAAAGTACTATATTCTGAGAGTAATCATTGCTACAGAGCGTTTGTTCGGTCACAGGTGTCTCCCCAGCTCTTTAGTAAACAGAATATAGTCCATTTTCAGGTAGGTGACACAATTTAAGCCAATCAGGAGATTGTTATTTGTGGTCAAATTATTCTTGTCAGTTGTTCACACACCAGGGCCACATGGTAAGACAGTGACACATCTAAATGTATGTTAAATACAGAACAATGGGGTGTTTCTCTAAGTGCAATGTTTGTTATGTGATAGACTTGTTTAATATTCAGTCAAATATTATTGGTCATGTAACTTTGAGCATTTTGAGCTTTGAGCTTTTGAGTAACTTTCCCTAAATAGTAACTTTCACACTCAAAGATGTTCTTCTGGAAACTAAATATGACCATGTTAATCCACAAAAGCCTGTTATTTGTGGTCAAATTATTCCTGTCAGTTGTTCACACTCCAGGGCCACCTGGTGAGACAGTGACACATCTAATTGTAATCAATGACCACATTTGCATAGATATAGGTCATTTTCTATAGACAGCTAAGCGATCATTCATATGACAAAAGGAATGTTGCAGTGCAGGTGTGAAGTGGGTGAGGGAGATATTCTCCCTGGATGCCAATTCAGAACCTCTGCCTTTTTTTTCACATGGGCCTGTTATAACGCCACCAGGAGGCCGATTTGTGTAAAATATATTTTTTGACAGCACTCCTACAGATTTTATCCAAACATCACGCAAATCGTTACACAGTATCTCTATGGTCATGTGATCAACACGGATCTGTCTGATATTCCATCCTGATTGGCTAAGGTTGTCATCCAAAGTTTGCAGGATTGGTCTGTTTTGAACTAAAGGAAGAAATGCCACTTGAAATCAGCCTCATGGTGGCGCTATAAAAGGCCGATTTGCGTTTTTAACTATAACTGCACCGATCTGCGTGACACTTTGCACGCATACTCCCTAGAGGTCAAGGAAAAATATCTGCCCTGCATTAGCCTTTTATAGCGCCACCAGGATTTTGCCACATTTTTTTAGATGTTTATCCAAATATCACACAAATCGGTACACATGATCTTTATAGTTTGATTTTTCATATTCCATCCTTATTGGCTAACATTAACATCTAAAGTTTGCAGGAGTGGCCCGTTTTGAACAAAATGCCACAAATCATGAACGCAGCGTCCGATTGCGGTGGAACATTGCACGCACATTCGCATTACGTTGAAGAACAAACGCCACCATTTTAACATTGCCCTATTATAGAGCCACCAGGAGGCCGATGTTTCTTTTTTATATTACTCCCACACATTTTGTCCAAACATCATGCAAATCAGTACTTATATCTCTATAGTCAAGTGATCAAGATTTTGCTGGCCCACAATAACCTACCTGACCTGGCGGAGACCTGTGCTCCGAGGAGCACTTTTTCTAGTTGTCACTTTTAATTTTTTTTTTGTTGTTGGGGTTTTATGACCTCAATCACACCCAAAAAACCTACTACACCTGCAATGGATCACTGGAGAGGAATTTTCAGTTAAAACTTTTTATACACGTTTGAAGGACCATGACAAAGACTTTTAATGTGTTGTAAAACTGAATGTCATGAAAGCTTTAACACACACGTAGTGCATGTAGTTTTAAAAGTAATGATTAGAAAACGACCATTCAAAGTCATTAGGTGGTGTGTGTGCAATATGATGGAGTCACTATAAACACAACCCCAAACTACACATTTATTTTTCTGTAAAGTACACTGCTATCCATTCTAAATGATATGTAAATGGAAGCAGGATCTCATGCGTGACAGTTTCTCTCATACGTCCTCTTGTTATTCATTTCTCTATAGAAACCTCATTTGCACATGATTGCTCCAAATGCCTTCAGAACAACAGAACCAGGTAGAAGCAGTTTGGTGAAGAAACAACTGTTTGTTATACTCTGTTTATGTGTGATTGTACATCACATGATCTTAATGTATCTTGAACATGTGTTAAGCACTAACATTGAAGGGTTGTTACAACAAAGGGTTCATTCATTTTATACTGCTTCTGTTGGCAACAACAAATAACAATTACTACTGCTCTTCCCACGCATGTGGACACACTGACTCTGGACCTAGTACAGTGTCTGGCAGGTAACATAATGTGTATGAACAATGTATATAGTTTTACATTCTCCCTATTTAGTTTCTATGCTCATAGAACAACTGCAATGATAAAATACAAAAAGGTTAGTGTAACTGAAGTTTCCTCTTTTATACTTTGGTCAAAAGAACAAACGTTTGTTCTCAGTCAAGACTCAGTCAAAAAATAGGTCTCAGAGCGCCTTCTTATTTGTAAGACAATCAGAGGATTAATTATAAAGCTTACAAAGAGTTAAATACAGAACAACAAGGGGGTGTTTCTCTTAGTGCAATGTCTGTTATGTGATAAGTCTATATATATATATATATATATATATATATATATATATATATATATATATATATATATATATATATTATTGGCCATGTAAGTCTGTACAACAACAACAACAACAGTTCTGTAGAGAATCAGACCAGACTAAAGACTAAAAGAGAAGGTAGCTACTGAAATAAATTAACATAAAAAAAGACTCATTTAACTAAGTCATCTGAGTGCATGAAGCTCTCAGATGGCTCCCCTTCCTTGATTTCCCCTAAATAGTCCATGTATACACGTGTGTAACTTTAACATTCCAAAATGTGACCATGTTAATCCACAAAAGCCTGTTATTTGTGGTCAAATTATTCTTGTCAGTTGTTCACACACCAGGGCCACATGGTGAGACCGTGACACATTTTCTATAGACAGCTAAGCAATCATTCACAAGACAAAAGGAATGTTGCAGTGCAGGTGTGAAGTGGGTGATGGAGATATTTCTAAAGACCTTGTAATTCTAGAAAACATATTTGCCAAATAATTGGCGATGCTGTGATGTACAATAACTACTATGAACAGAATATAGCAAGCAGTTATTCCTTCACCACACCAGGTTGTATTGTTCTGAAGAAATTTGGATCAATCGTGTACCTACCTATCTTAATAGCTCTGCTTGAATAGCAATATTGAGTTGAGAGAGACTCACTCACACAAGGACATGACTAGAGTTGTTTATTGTAAATGTAAATGAAAGCAGGACATGATAAATGGTTAGTAGTAAGGACCGTTACAGAAAAAGGTGAATATATATGTATTATTTAACTTTTCATATCAGAGATAGTTTGAGGTGAACTATTTATGTAATGTGTTTATGGTAACTTAATTCATCACATTACATTCACAAAGCAGCCCACCACCACCACCAGGGTTTAGAACATAGAAAAAACTAAAACTTACTATGAAAACAACTTTGGCAGAAAAATACAAATGTGAACCTTGACAATAAAACATATTTTTGGCCACCTTGACCTCTCATCATGACACAAGGGTTAATAAGCAGAACATCGTACATCCCATCTTAAGACCTGACTCAGTCAGATGAGGGAATTATTTCATATTCACTCATGTTGAGACATATTCACTCATATTCATTAATGAGTGAACACAACATGGTTGAAGTCTGAAGATAATGATTGTCTTTTTACTGTACATACATTTAATAATATATGCATTTATAAATACAGGGTGTCATATTCATATGTTTTATATTACTCTTATATTGAATATGACATGAGCAACTCCATCGTTAGTGGCATTGCTGAAAACATCCGAGACCCTGAAAATCCACTCTTTCCACACCTGCAGTTCTCCATTATAATGGATGGCACTAGAGATCAATCATGAAAAGCACAAGAGGCATTGTGCTTAAGGTATGTTGACAAGGATTTGCTTGTACATGAAGAATGTATTGGCTTGTATGAGGTTTCACTGACCACTGGAGAAAATCTGGCAAAGGTGATAAAGGATGTATTGCTACGCCTTAATAAGACACATTTCAGCACAGGAATGTTGTCCTTGGTCTTTTGCTAGCCTTAGAGATAACGCAGGATTTGGAGACTCTCAATCTTTCCCTCCATGTAGCGCAGAACACAGACAATAGATGGCATGCTATCTGATGTCACCATTGTGAAATAGGCTTTTGCAAAAAAATAAACCCAGATAGCTACCAAACAATACACACCAAGGCATCAGAGATGTGTGAAAAGCTTGGTTTAATTCCAATTGCATCTCCACATGTCCATAAGCCACCTCAACGTTACACTGGCAGTGCTCCTGTACATGTACATGCATCCCCTTCTGAGTACTACAGAAAATAGTTTTACGAGGTTGTGGTTGTGGATACTCAGATTAGAGAACATTTTGAGTAGGAAGGAATGAAAACGATCAGAAATCTGGAGCAAGTTCTCTTATAGTCTAGGACCTGGCTAAGATATGTATGCACTTAATTTAGGAGAGAATATCTCAACTGTTCTTGGCTAATATGACCCCAGGGAACAACTTAGGAATTGTGACTAATTCTCTATCCGGGACGAAATACCCGAAAATGACCACAGCCTTTTTAAAATGACCATAACTGGTGCACTACTACTAGCTACAGATTTACTGATTTGAGGTGCTCAAAATGTTCAGAATACTTATGATTAGGGAAACATAGTAAAGTGTAAAATTTCTAATTTGATATTTGACAGAACAGCTAAAAGAAACGTATTACAGTCTAGGGCCATAGGGATATTTTTGCGCAAATCAATCTAAGAGCACCACATTTGTCCCAGATGTAACCCAGGGCATGCTCTAATGATTTAGCAAGGGCGCCCGAGCCATTTTGAGCTATGAATGCAAACTTGGTGTCTAAATCATGTTTTTTTGACAATTAGAAACATGTTTGAATGCTTATCTTTATGATTTAATCTATCTAGAGGGCACTAATTTGATTATCACAAATATGGCCACTATGTTATGAAACAACCAATGTATCTTACAATGTAATTTTATTGAAACAACAATGATTTAACAGTAGAACTAATTCCTATGATGATAGGCCTACAGCTACAGCTAATACAGTATGCTCAACAATACTCAGCATAAAGTGTAATACTATATAGTATTACTATTCTATACACCATTGACTAGTATGATATCATACAGTAGTCACTAGCCACTGTCAGGATTCATCTACTCTGCTGTGGCCACCGAGGCTCTTGCCGGTGTACAGTATATGATGATGACCATATACTCCAATCTTTGGACATGGAAAGTCGATCTTTTCAGGCTCCAAAGTAAGGGTGACCAGAGTTTATTTGAGATACCTGCACTCCTTTTCCCATAGTCAGGGAAGGCTGATGTTGGTCAAATGGTACCAGGTCCCATGAGAACCTTCCTCCCACCCAAGCTGCACAGTATGTCAGAACCTGGGAACCTTACTGGACCCATCTTGCAGATACCAGTAAAGCTTGCGCCATCCTCATCCACTGTGCTGCAAAAGTCATGTAGTGGACACAGCAAATGCTGCAAAACTGGAGTCTGCTGCATCTCGATATATAGATGTTGTGTGATTAGGACATTAAAAACAGTCATCACCCGAGGAATCAAAAGGACTGAGCACATTTTATCAAAATATCACACAAATCGGTACACATGATCTTTATAGTTTGATTTTTCATATTCCATCCTTATTGGCTAACATTAACATCTAAAGTTTGCAGGAGTGGCCTGTTTTGAACAAAATGTATTGAATAACAGGATTGAGATGACTTATCCACAGAAAGACATGACTAGAGTTGTTTAATGTAAATATATAGTGAAGCGCTTGCCACACAGTTCACAATAATGTTTCATTGGTGTGTGCATGTATGAAATTTTAGGCTGCTTAACTGGGTAAAATTAATTCCAGATTGACCAAATTAGGATTTCTCTCCAGTGTGAATTCTCTGGTGTGTTTTAAGGCTGGACATCACAGAGAAGTGTTGTCCACACACACCAAAACATGGCAACTGATTGGCTTAAGTTATATTGCATTGTGCTGAAATGTATTAGGAACTGAATAAATACCGTCTCCTTTCTGCAATACATGTGATTTTACCTTTCTGTGATAGTAAATAAATGTCATGTTTGGGGCAAACTCACGTCTCAGTCTCATTGTTCGAAACTGTTTTAGGGGAACCCAATTTAAAGGTCTTATTTCATTTTCCCTGGTTAACCATCACCAGGGTGGCGTAGTCATACACAATTATACTAAATTCCTTGCTTGACACTCTGTTACACATACTTCATCAGGGTGACAGAGTCTGTGTTTAAGTACAGAGAAGCAAACCTTCATTATTGACATCATGGACAGGTACTGGAAATTAATATTTACATGACAACTATAAATACTTTTCTTACTTAACCATAATTCTATCCATTACACTATTTTTTTAAAATATAAATCAACGAATAGATTAATCACTTAACTGTTATTTTATACCTCATGGCACAACAGGGTTGTGCAATAATAGTGAAAATAGCCAATCTACAAGCTCACAACGTGTCGCATCGCAACGTGTTGTTAGCTTGTTGTAGATATTTTCACTACTAAAGTTAGCTATTTCCACAATTAAAAACATATATATATAACTGTAACTTATGCCCAAATGTTGATTATTAATAGATTGTTATTAAATGATCGATTATCAATTATTATATCCAATCCACTTTATTCATATAGCACATTTAAAAACTTGTTCAGGGTTAACAAAGTGCTGTACAGAAAAAAACCAAATACACATTTAGTTATAATTGATTAAATCGATCAATTGGATTTACTGTTGCACCCCTACAATCTACAATCTGTTGTCATCAATGGTGGAAAAAGTACTCAAATGTTTTACTTAAGTAAAAGTATCAATACTGCAATGTAGAAGTACTCTATTACAAGTAAAAATCCGGAATTTAGCCAAATAGCCTGTGTGTATAAAATAGAGCTAAAGTGGTTAATGTACGTTTCATAATATCATAATTTATATCTGAAAAGTAACTAGTAACTAAAGTTTTCAAATAATTGTAGTGGAGCAAAAGTACAATATTTGCCTCTGAGATGTAGTGGAGTAGAAGTAAAAGTACAGAAAATTGGAAATACTCAAGTAAAGTACAAATACCTCAAAAGTGTACTTAAGTACAGTACTTAAGTAAATGTACTTAGTTACTTTCAACCACTGGTTGTCATTCATCAGACGCTGTCATCCAGAGTGAGTTAAAGAACACAGCAAGCAGCATGGATCCTAGTCAACCAACTACAGGGTGAGTGCTCAATTTGAGAATAAAGTACTCTTTATCATTCTGATTCAAATGAACCACTTTAAATGAGTGATTTATGCTTTGGCTGTGCAAAAAAAAGCAGATTTACAAGCTCGGGACACTCAGTAAGCTTGTTGATCGGCTATTGGCTATGGGGGTCCCTGGCACAAAATATTTTCAGATGAGGGTCCGAGGCCGAATACATAATGAATTAATTTGGGAAACATGAACATGAAAATGTTTGAGAACCAGTGAAAATAAAGCGCTGTTGCTCAACCAGTGGTTCACGGACCACTAGTGGCCCATGTCATAACAACAGGTGGTCCAAGGTCAAATGTTTTAATATTGTAAAGAAAAAAAATGCATACACATATGTATTGTACTTTTGCTAACTATTCCATAAATAAATAAGTATGATCTAATATGATTTAATGGCCAATAATGAACCAAACTAGGCACCACAATTACAACAAGTACAGATCCTGTACAGTTACATGGCACATGTTTAAACCAGTTGAATTAAAGGTAATTCAATGTTTGTTAGTGTCCCCATTCACTGCTGGTTCACTGCTGGTTCAAATGGTAGCAAGTCCAGACCTGCTCTGTTGCCCCTGGTGGTTGAAATCTGAAGCGTTCTTGAATGCTGGGGAGGAAAAGAGGGACAGACAGACCGATCGACAGACAAAGCCTCCTGTAGGCCGACCCCCTGGGTCTGGCAATAATGATAAGATCACAGTAAGTTGGTGTCTGGTGGTTCCACCAGTTAGTGCTCTAAACATTATACTATTTAGTAGTTTAGTTTTCAAATATGTCTTATCTTTATCTTGTTATAACAACCATTCAAAGTCATTGGGTGGTGTGTTTGCAATATGATGACTGTAGTTACTATAAACACCCCCCCAAACTACACATTTATTTTTCTGTAAAGGACACTGCTATCCATTCTACGTGTCCTGCTGCCATTTACATGTACAATTAACACCTCCATCCATGTCCTCATGTGTGAGAGTCTCTCTCTACGTCCTCTTAATTCATTTATCTATAGAAACATCATTTGCACATGATGCTCCAAATTCCTTCAGAACAAAATAACCAGGTAGAAGCAGTTTAGTGAAGAAAAACCAGTTTGTTATACTCTGATTATGTGTGATTGTACATTACATGATCTTAATGTATCTTGAACCCTGCACTAACATTGCAGGGTTGTTAAAACACAGGGTTCATTCGTTTGATACAGCTTCTGTTGGCAACAACAAATAACAATTACTACTGCTCTTCCCACGCATGTGCACATACTGACTCTGGACATAGTACAGTGGCTGGCAGGTAACATAATGTGTATGAACAATGCATATAGTTTTACATCCTCTCTATTTAGTTTCTATGCCCATAGAACAACTGAAATGATAAAATACATAGAGGTTAGTGTAAATGAAATCTTGCCACGGCACATTTGGTGAGGACAACAAACCATGCCTGTCTATATGGTCAACATTATAAGCAGGTAAATACAATATGTAGTGCAATACTTGTTTAAGCATCAAATTATTGTATTTATAATACATATATTATATATGTATATACATTGATATATGATTATGAAATAATGCATGTAACATTGTAGAACATTTAAGAACCATTTAAATTGATCTAAAGCACATTAAAACATTATTTCTAATCTATTTTATTCATCATAAAATAATGTCATCTAATGTGTAGGAAATCATTTGTAAATGTGATATATATTGCGTTTCTTTCGTGGTTTATATGATATTTCTTTAACATGTGACTTCTTAAATCATGTGCTAAATCTACCAAAGTGGTTAAGTGAGACATACAGTGACATCTTCTCTTTGCTGTATGTTTATAGCCTGACTCATCATGATCATAGCCTTGATCAGTTCAAACAAAGAGGTGTCAAACATGTTCACCCTTCTTTCCTTCTCTGAGAGGGCAGGTGATTGTTGTCCTCTTTGAGAGCATTTACATCTGTATAAGAGATGTCCACTTATGATCACCCAGAATGCAACTGGTGAACAGGCCCATAGACACCCGGGATGAAATACATCTAAAGATTGACTTCACATTGCAACTTAATTAAAAATATGTCGAGGGCATAGTATACACATTCAAGGTGCTGATGTATTATCTATGAAGACGTGAGTTTATAATCATTTAGTTTCAGATCAACAACATTTATAAAGGTAATGGGTCAAACTCAGAGTGGCAAGAGTGAGTTTCCTCTTTTATACTTTTCTACATGTAAAAAGAACAAACGTTTGTTCTTTTGACTTGTACAACATATTTAAGAGGATATTGCACCAGAGTCAGAGTGTGGTGGTAATGTTGTAAACGTACATATGAGTAGCTATGGGATGTCTATGTTTCCTGGAGAAGAAAGTGGAAGACTCTGTCAACATTTTTTTATTTGTAAGACAATTACAAAGAGTTAAATACAGAACAACAAGGGGGTGTTTCTCTTTGTAAAATGTCATGTTTTAATATTCTCTCAAGATTCACTCATGTAAGACTGTACACATACAACAATAAAAACATACAACAGTTATGTAGAGAATCGGACCAGACTAAAGACTAAAAGAGAAGGTGGCTACTCAAGTGAAATAAATGAATGTAAAAATGACTGAACTGACAGAACTCATTTAACTTTGAGCATGAAGCTCTCAGATGGCTCCCCTTCTTGATTTCCCCTAAATAGTCCATGTATACACATGTGTAACTTTAACATTCCAAAATGTTCTTCTGGAAACAACATAAGACCATGTTAATCCACAAAGGGCTGTTATTTGGGGTCAAACTATTCCTGTCAGTTATTCATACACCAGGGCCACCTGGTAATGACCACATTTGCATGGATATAGGTCATTTTCTAAAGACAGCTAAGGAATCATTCACAAGACAAAAGGAATGTTGCAGTGCAGGTGTGAAGTGGGTGAGGGAGATATTTCTAAAATACCTTGTAATTCTAGAGTAGACATGATGTTTGCCAAATAAATGAAGATGCTGTGATGTACAATAAAGACTATGAACAGATTATAGTTCTGAAGGAATTTGGAGCAATTGTGTAAAAATAGGAACTTGAATGGCCTATCGATCTTAATGGCTCTGCTTCAATAGCAAGATTGAGATGAGAGAGACTCATCCACACAAGGACATGACTAGAGTTGTTTGTTGTAAATGTAAATGAAAGAAGGACATGAGAAATGGGTAGCAGTGATGACCATTACAGAAAAATGTGAAATTAGATGTACATTTACTTTTCATTTCAGAGATAGTTTGAGCTGAACTATTAATGTAATGTGTTTATGGTAACTTAATTCATCAAATTGCATTCACAAAGCAGCCCACCACCACCAGGGTTTAGAACATATAGAACAAATGTAAGTATACTTCAATGAAAACAACTTTGACAGACAAATGTTGTAAACTTTGAATATAAAACATATTTTTGGTCAGCTGTTTCACCTTGACCTCTCACCGTGACACAAGGGTTAATAAGCAGAACATTGTACATCCCATCTTAAGACCTGACTCAGATGAGAGAATTATTTCATATTCACTCATATATTAATTAATGAGTGAATACAACATTGTTGAAGTCTCAAGATACTGATTGCCTGTTTACTGTTCATGCATTTCATAATATATGCATTTATAAACATGGGGTGTCATATTCATATATTTTATATCAATCTTATAGGAATGAAGACAAATTTGAATTACATGAAGATTACAAATTAATTCATCCACAAATGGATGCTCTTGGTTCTCTCTAACAGAAAGTCAACATTTTCTAGAAGGTTGCATGGATGGAGCATATCTGGGGGGGGGGGATGGAGGGTGGAGCACATGTAGGAGTATGTAGAAGTATGTTAGGTTGTGATTGGTGGAGAGATGGTTGTATTGTTCTCTTTGTCCAATCATTCAAAGCAGTTACTGGCCCCACCCCAGGCTCTCTAGTATAAGAAGAGTGTGTAGTTGTAATGTATCCACAACTCCTTCAGGATATCAATCATTTCTGATCAGATCTGACTGTGGACTCCAGAATTCAGTGGAAGATGGACTCTCTCAACCCAACCAGGGACAGTTCTGCTGAACAGGAGGGATCCAAAGAAAATGGTATGTTACTTTCTCTACCTCATTTTTAGTTTTCATTTCCCTGCTCTGTCATACAAATATTGTATTACTTTGCAGGCTTTAAGTAATGCAGTCTCACTACTTGTCTCAATCTTATACCTTGTGTCAAGGTATTCATTTTAATTTGACATATATATATATATATATATATATAACCATGGTTGAATGGTAGTTAACTTCCAATTATCTAGGGGTACACTTTATGTAATTAAGTTGTACATTTGTACTCTATTCCCATTTCTCAACCATATTTCTTTGTCTTTTTGCAATCCAGTGTTGAATCATCAGTCTGGCTTACCTGTGCTACCAGGAGTGAATGAACAAAGAAGCTTGGCTAACCCAAAACCACACGGCTGTAATCAGTGTGGACATCACTTCAGTTTCATGTCCAAACTTAAAATACATCAGAGAATTCACACTGGAGAGAAACCCTATGGATGTGATCAGTGTGGACAACATTTCTCTCGAATGGCCGGCCTTAAGCAACACCAGAGAATTCACACTGGAGAGAAACCTTATGGATGTGATCAATGTGGACAACACTTCTCTCAAATGGACCACCTTAAAAAACACCAGAGAATTCACACTGGAGAGAAACCTCATGGGTGTGATCAGTGTGGACAACACTTCTCTGTGATGTCCAGCCTTATAAAACACCAGAGAATTCACACTGGAGAGAAACCTTATGGGTGTGATCAGTGTGGACAACACTTCTCTGTGATGTCCAGCCTTAAAAGACACCAGAAAATTCACACTGGAGAGAAACCTTATAGCTGTGACCAGTGTGGACAACACTTCTCTCTATTGGCCAACCTTAAAACACACCAGAGAATTCACACTGGAGAGAAACCTTATGGATGTGATCAATGTGGACAACACTTCTCTCAAATTGCCCACCTTAAAAGACACCAGAGAATTCACACTGGAGAGAAATCCTAATTTTGGTCAATTTGGAATTAATTTTACTCAGTTAAGCAGCCAGAAATGTCATACATGCACACATCAATAAAACAATATTGTGAACAGTGTGACAAGCGCTTCTTTAAAAAGGATCAGAAATTATGCAACATGGTGACCCATTGTTGTTCTTTTAAGCAGTTGTTCATTAAGTCTGCTGAGCTGTTTTGAACCTATTACATGTATATTGGTATTGTCGTTATAGCTGTTTGGACACTAGTGTGTTAACTCTGTGCATGAGAATGCTACTCACACCAAAGTCCTTGTAGTGGTGGCCCACGGCAGAATAAACTAAATAGTGGTCTTCAAGAGACAAGAAGGAGGCCGCACACATTGGTAGCCAAAGTGCCAATATTTTATTATAGGACGCAAAAAAACAACCAGGTACGATTCCAGGCCACGCCAGCATATGTGTCGATGAAATGAAATGTGTCCCTGAGCAAGACTCTTAACCCCTAATTGCTCACAGGCCCTCATTGGAAACAAGCCCGCAAGGACTTTCATGAACGTCCTGTTAAAAGGAATTATCCATATCCTTATGGCACTTTGGCTACCAGTGTGTGTGGCCACCTTCTTGTCTCTTGAAGACCACTATTTAATGATGTGTGAACACACACGTAGTGCATGTAGTTTTTTTTAGTAATGATCAGAAAAGCACAGGGTGTCTGGTGTTGAAGCCAGTTAGTACAAATTGCTTTTATATGCCCTCAGACTTCTTGTATATTCCTGATTTCTGCTATAGATACCATACCCGTCATCATTTTTTTTGTTTTGTTAAAAGGGTTAAAGTACTATATTCTGAGAGTAATCATTGCTACAGAGCGTTTGTTCGGTCACAGGTGTCTCCCCAGCTCTTTAGTAAACAGAATATAGTCCATTTTCAGGTAGGTGACACAATTTAAGCCAATCAGGAGATTGTTATTTGTGGTCAAATTATTCTTGTCAGTTGTTCACACACCAGGGCCACATGGTAAGACAGTGACACATCTAAATGTATGTTAAATACAGAACAATGGGGTGTTTCTCTAAGTGCAATGTTTGTTATGTGATAGACTTGTTTAATATTCAGTCAAATATTATTGGTCATGTAACTTTGAGCATTTTGAGCTTTGAGCTTTTGAGTAACTTTCCCTAAATAGTAACTTTCACACTCAAAGATGTTCTTCTGGAAACTAAATATGACCATGTTAATCCACAAAAGCCTGTTATTTGTGGTCAAATTATTCCTGTCAGTTGTTCACACTCCAGGGCCACCTGGTGAGACAGTGACACATCTAATTGTAATCAATGACCACATTTGCATAGATATAGGTCATTTTCTATAGACAGCTAAGCGATCATTCATATGACAAAAGGAATGTTGCAGTGCAGGTGTGAAGTGGGTGAGGGAGATATTCTCCCTGGATGCCAATTCAGAACCTCTGCCTTTTTTTTCACATGGGCCTGTTATAACGCCACCAGGAGGCCGATTTGTGTAAAATATATTTTTTGACAGCACTCCTACAGATTTTATCCAAACATCACGCAAATCGTTACACAGTATCTCTATGGTCATGTGATCAACACGGATCTGTCTGATATTCCATCCTGATTGGCTAAGGTTGTCATCCAAAGTTTGCAGGATTGGTCTGTTTTGAACTAAAGGAAGAAATGCCACTTGAAATCAGCCTCATGGTGGCGCTATAAAAGGCCGATTTGCGTTTTTAACTATAACTGCACCGATCTGCGTGACACTTTGCACGCATACTCCCTAGAGGTCAAGGAAAAATATCTGCCCTGCATTAGCCTTTTATAGCGCCACCAGGATTTTGCCACATTTTTTTAGATGTTTATCCAAATATCACACAAATCGGTACACATGATCTTTATAGTTTGATTTTTCATATTCCATCCTTATTGGCTAACATTAACATCTAAAGTTTGCAGGAGTGGCCCGTTTTGAACAAAATGCCACAAATCATGAACGCAGCGTCCGATTGCGGTGGAACATTGCACGCACATTCGCATTACGTTGAAGAACAAACGCCACCATTTTAACATTGCCCTATTATAGAGCCACCAGGAGGCCGATGTTTCTTTTTTATATTACTCCCACACATTTTGTCCAAACATCATGCAAATCAGTACTTATATCTCTATAGTCAAGTGATCAAGATTTTGCTGGCCCACAATAACCTACCTGACCTGGCGGAGACCTGTGCTCCGAGGAGCACTTTTTCTAGTTGTCACTTTTAATTTTTTTTTTGTTGTTGGGGTTTTATGACCTCAATCACACCCAAAAAACCTACTACACCTGCAATGGATCACTGGAGAGGAATTTTCAGTTAAAACTTTTTATACACGTTTGAAGGACCATGACAAAGACTTTTAATGTGTTGTAAAACTGAATGTCATGAAAGCTTTAACACACACGTAGTGCATGTAGTTTTAAAAGTAATGATTAGAAAACGACCATTCAAAGTCATTAGGTGGTGTGTGTGCAATATGATGGAGTCACTATAAACACAACCCCAAACTACACATTTATTTTTCTGTAAAGTACACTGCTATCCATTCTAAATGATATGTAAATGGAAGCAGGATCTCATGCGTGACAGTTTCTCTCATACGTCCTCTTGTTATTCATTTCTCTATAGAAACCTCATTTGCACATGATTGCTCCAAATGCCTTCAGAACAACAGAACCAGGTAGAAGCAGTTTGGTGAAGAAACAACTGTTTGTTATACTCTGTTTATGTGTGATTGTACATCACATGATCTTAATGTATCTTGAACATGTGTTAAGCACTAACATTGAAGGGTTGTTACAACAAAGGGTTCATTCATTTTATACTGCTTCTGTTGGCAACAACAAATAACAATTACTACTGCTCTTCCCACGCATGTGGACACACTGACTCTGGACCTAGTACAGTGTCTGGCAGGTAACATAATGTGTATGAACAATGTATATAGTTTTACATTCTCCCTATTTAGTTTCTATGCTCATAGAACAACTGCAATGATAAAATACAAAAAGGTTAGTGTAACTGAAGTTTCCTCTTTTATACTTTGGTCAAAAGAACAAACGTTTGTTCTCAGTCAAGACTCAGTCAAAAAATAGGTCTCAGAGCGCCTTCTTATTTGTAAGACAATCAGAGGATTAATTATAAAGCTTACAAAGAGTTAAATACAGAACAACAAGGGGGTGTTTCTCTTAGTGCAATGTCTGTTATGTGATAAGTCTATATATATATATATATATATATATATATATATATATATATATATATATATATATATATATATATTATTGGCCATGTAAGTCTGTACAACAACAACAACAACAGTTCTGTAGAGAATCAGACCAGACTAAAGACTAAAAGAGAAGGTAGCTACTGAAATAAATTAACATAAAAAAAGACTCATTTAACTAAGTCATCTGAGTGCATGAAGCTCTCAGATGGCTCCCCTTCCTTGATTTCCCCTAAATAGTCCATGTATACACGTGTGTAACTTTAACATTCCAAAATGTGACCATGTTAATCCACAAAAGCCTGTTATTTGTGGTCAAATTATTCTTGTCAGTTGTTCACACACCAGGGCCACATGGTGAGACCGTGACACATTTTCTATAGACAGCTAAGCAATCATTCACAAGACAAAAGGAATGTTGCAGTGCAGGTGTGAAGTGGGTGATGGAGATATTTCTAAAGACCTTGTAATTCTAGAAAACATATTTGCCAAATAATTGGCGATGCTGTGATGTACAATAACTACTATGAACAGAATATAGCAAGCAGTTATTCCTTCACCACACCAGGTTGTATTGTTCTGAAGAAATTTGGATCAATCGTGTACCTACCTATCTTAATAGCTCTGCTTGAATAGCAATATTGAGTTGAGAGAGACTCACTCACACAAGGACATGACTAGAGTTGTTTATTGTAAATGTAAATGAAAGCAGGACATGATAAATGGTTAGTAGTAAGGACCGTTACAGAAAAAGGTGAATATATATGTATTATTTAACTTTTCATATCAGAGATAGTTTGAGGTGAACTATTTATGTAATGTGTTTATGGTAACTTAATTCATCACATTACATTCACAAAGCAGCCCACCACCACCACCAGGGTTTAGAACATAGAAAAAACTAAAACTTACTATGAAAACAACTTTGGCAGAAAAATACAAATGTGAACCTTGACAATAAAACATATTTTTGGCCACCTTGACCTCTCATCATGACACAAGGGTTAATAAGCAGAACATCGTACATCCCATCTTAAGACCTGACTCAGTCAGATGAGGGAATTATTTCATATTCACTCATGTTGAGACATATTCACTCATATTCATTAATGAGTGAACACAACATGGTTGAAGTCTGAAGATAATGATTGTCTTTTTACTGTACATACATTTAATAATATATGCATTTATAAATACAGGGTGTCATATTCATATGTTTTATATTACTCTTATATTGAATATGACATGAGCAACTCCATCGTTAGTGGCATTGCTGAAAACATCCGAGACCCTGAAAATCCACTCTTTCCACACCTGCAGTTCTCCATTATAATGGATGGCACTAGAGATCAATCATGAAAAGCACAAGAGGCATTGTGCTTAAGGTATGTTGACAAGGATTTGCTTGTACATGAAGAATGTATTGGCTTGTATGAGGTTTCACTGACCACTGGAGAAAATCTGGCAAAGGTGATAAAGGATGTATTGCTACGCCTTAATAAGACACATTTCAGCACAGGAATGTTGTCCTTGGTCTTTTGCTAGCCTTAGAGATAACGCAGGATTTGGAGACTCTCAATCTTTCCCTCCATGTAGCGCAGAACACAGACAATAGATGGCATGCTATCTGATGTCACCATTGTGAAATAGGCTTTTGCAAAAAAATAAACCCAGATAGCTACCAAACAATACACACCAAGGCATCAGAGATGTGTGAAAAGCTTGGTTTAATTCCAATTGCATCTCCACATGTCCATAAGCCACCTCAACGTTACACTGGCAGTGCTCCTGTACATGTACATGCATCCCCTTCTGAGTACTACAGAAAATAGTTTTACGAGGTTGTGGTTGTGGATACTCAGATTAGAGAACATTTTGAGTAGGAAGGAATGAAAACGATCAGAAATCTGGAGCAAGTTCTCTTATAGTCTAGGACCTGGCTAAGATATGTATGCACTTAATTTAGGAGAGAATATCTCAACTGTTCTTGGCTAATATGACCCCAGGGAACAACTTAGGAATTGTGACTAATTCTCTATCCGGGACGAAATACCCGAAAATGACCACAGCCTTTTTAAAATGACCATAACTGGTGCACTACTACTAGCTACAGATTTACTGATTTGAGGTGCTCAAAATGTTCAGAATACTTATGATTAGGGAAACATAGTAAAGTGTAAAATTTCTAATTTGATATTTGACAGAACAGCTAAAAGAAACGTATTACAGTCTAGGGCCATAGGGATATTTTTGCGCAAATCAATCTAAGAGCACCACATTTGTCCCAGATGTAACCCAGGGCATGCTCTAATGATTTAGCAAGGGCGCCCGAGCCATTTTGAGCTATGAATGCAAACTTGGTGTCTAAATCATGTTTTTTTGACAATTAGAAACATGTTTGAATGCTTATCTTTATGATTTAATCTATCTAGAGGGCACTAATTTGATTATCACAAATATGGCCACTATGTTATGAAACAACCAATGTATCTTACAATGTAATTTTATTGAAACAACAATGATTTAACAGTAGAACTAATTCCTATGATGATAGGCCTACAGCTACAGCTAATACAGTATGCTCAACAATACTCAGCATAAAGTGTAATACTATATAGTATTACTATTCTATACACCATTGACTAGTATGATATCATACAGTAGTCACTAGCCACTGTCAGGATTCATCTACTCTGCTGTGGCCACCGAGGCTCTTGCCGGTGTACAGTATATGATGATGACCATATACTCCAATCTTTGGACATGGAAAGTCGATCTTTTCAGGCTCCAAAGTAAGGGTGACCAGAGTTTATTTGAGATACCTGCACTCCTTTTCCCATAGTCAGGGAAGGCTGATGTTGGTCAAATGGTACCAGGTCCCATGAGAACCTTCCTCCCACCCAAGCTGCACAGTATGTCAGAACCTGGGAACCTTACTGGACCCATCTTGCAGATACCAGTAAAGCTTGCGCCATCCTCATCCACTGTGCTGCAAAAGTCATGTAGTGGACACAGCAAATGCTGCAAAACTGGAGTCTGCTGCATCTCGATATATAGATGTTGTGTGATTAGGACATTAAAAACAGTCATCACCCGAGGAATCAAAAGGACTGAGCACATTTTATCAAAATATCACACAAATCGGTACACATGATCTTTATAGTTTGATTTTTCATATTCCATCCTTATTGGCTAACATTAACATCTAAAGTTTGCAGGAGTGGCCTGTTTTGAACAAAATGTATTGAATAACAGGATTGAGATGACTTATCCACAGAAAGACATGACTAGAGTTGTTTAATGTAAATATATAGTGAAGCGCTTGCCACACAGTTCACAATAATGTTTCATTGGTGTGTGCATGTATGAAATTTTAGGCTGCTTAACTGGGTAAAATTAATTCCAGATTGACCAAATTAGGATTTCTCTCCAGTGTGAATTCTCTGGTGTGTTTTAAGGCTGGACATCACAGAGAAGTGTTGTCCACACACACCAAAACATGGCAACTGATTGGCTTAAACATGACAGAAGCAGCAAACTTTCAGCTTACAAAGAGTTACATACAGAACAACAAGAGGGTGTTTCTCTTGGTGCAAAGTCTGTTATGTGATAGACGTATTTAATATTCACTCAAGTGCAATACAATAAAGTCAAAATGACAGATTTATGACAGAACTGACAAAACTCATTTTCCTTTGAGCATGAAGCTCTCATATGGCTCCCCTTCCTTGATTTTCCCTTAATAGTCCATGTATACACATGTAACTTTAACATTCCAAAATATTATTTTGGAAACAAAATATGACCATTTTAACCCACAAAAACATGTTATTAGAGATCAAATAATTTCTGTCAGTTGTTCACACACCAGGGCCACCTGTTGAGACGGTGACACATCTAATTGTAATCAATGACCACATTTGCATGGATATAGGTCATTTTCTAAAGACAGCTTAAGCGATCATTCACAAGACTAAATGAATGTTGCAGTGCAGGTGTGAAGTGGGTGAGGGGGATATTTCTTGAAAGACCTTGTAATTCTAGAGAACACAAGATGTTTGTCAAATAAATGAAGATAATGTGATGTACAATAAAGACTTTGAACAGAATATAGCAAGCAGTTATTCATTCACCACACCAGGTTGTATTGTTCTTGGAGCTATTGTGTAAAATAGAAATTTGAATGGTGTATCTATCTTAATGCTCTGGTTGAAAAACAGGATTGAGATGACTTATCCACACAAAGACATGACTAGAGTTGTTTAATGTAAATATATAATGAAGCGCTTGCCACACAGTTCACAATAATGTTTCATTGGTGTGTGTGTGTATGACATTTTAGGCTGCTTAACTGGGTAAAATTAATTCCAGATTGACCAAATTAGGATTTCTCTTCAGTGTGAATTCTCTGGTGTGTTTTAAGGCTGGACATCACAGAGAAGTGGTGTCCACACTGATCACACCCATGAGGTTTCTCTCCAGTGTGGATTCTCTGGTGTTTTTTAAGGTGGTCCATTTGAGAGAAGTGTTGTCTACATTGATCACATCCATAAGGTTTCTCTCCGGTGTGAATTCTCTGGTGTGTTTTAAGGCTGGACATCACAGAGAAGTGTTGTCCACATTGATCACATCCATAAGGTTTCTCTCCAGTGTGAATTCTCTGGTGTGTTTTAAGGCTGGACATCACAGAGAAGTGTTGTCCACGCTGACCACATCCATAGGGTTTCTCTCCAGTGTGAATTCTCTGGTGTGTTTTAAGGCAGGACATTCGAGAGAAGCGTTGTCCACACTGATCACATCCATAAGGTTTCTCTCCAGTGTGAATTCTCTGGTGTATTTTAAGTGCGGACATGCAACTGAAGTGTTGTCCACACTGATCACAGCACTGTTGTTTTGGTTTAGCCAAGCTTCGTTCATTTACCGCTGGTAGCACAGGGGGGCCAGGCTGATGATTCAATACTGGATTGCACAAAGAAAGGGAAATATGGTTGAGAGGTGTGAATAGAGTACAAATGTACAACTTTACTACATAAAGTTGTTCCCTAGACAATGGGAGTTAATCACCAGCCAACCATGGTAATATATATATATATATATATATATATATATATATATATATATATCAAGCAAGCAAGCAACAAGCTGATAAAACAAAGGCAATGCAACAATAGGGAGCAGGAATAAGCTACAGGTCAAATTAGTGAATGAAACACAAAGTACAAGTTGAATGAAAAGTACAAGTTTGAGACACAAAGTATAAGATTGAGACAAGTAGTGAGACTGCTTATTTTAAAACTTGAAAAGTAAAGTGATAAAACGTTTGTACGACAGAGCAGGGAATTTAAAACTAAAAAGGAGGTAGAGAAAGTAACATACCATTTTCTTTGGATCCCTCCTGTTCAGCAGAACTGTCCCTGGTTGGGTTGAGAGAGATCATCTTCCACTGAATTCTGGAGTCCACAGTCAGATCTGATCAGAAATGATTGATATCCTGGAGGAGTTGTGGATAAATTACAACTACAAACTCTTCTTATACTAGAGAGCCTGGGTGGAGCCAGTAACTGCTTTGAATGATTGGACAAAGAGAACAATACAACCATCTCTCCACCAATCACAACCTAACATGTGCTCCACCCCTCCCTCCTAGCCCCAGACATGCTCCATCCATGCAACCTACTAGAAACTTTTGACTTTCTGTTACAAGAGAACCAAGAGCATGTATTTGTGGATGAATTGATTGATCTGCGTGTAATTCAATATACGATTTATATAAAACATATGAATATGACACCCTGTATTTATAAATGCATATATTATTAAATGCATGCACAGTACACAGACAATCAGTATCTTCAGACTTCAACAACAAACAATTCTCTCATCTGAGTCAGGTGTTCAGATGGGATACAATGTTCTGCTTATTACGGCCGGCACACACCAGAGAATGTGCGCGTGACGCATGCGCAGTCCGCGAAAATAATCGCGCGCGCAAATCCCCTCTGGCTACACCAAGCCCCCAGAACCCAGTGGTTTCACTGAAGCCAATTGAACATGCTGGCCATTCATGGTAGTGCAGGCGCGTGCAGGCCTGGGGCTCCAACACATGAACGCGAAAACGGTTTCGACCAATGGGCTCGACTCACGAGCATGCGCACGAGCTTGCGCACGGGGCTGCGCGCTTCTGTGACGCAAAACGCGTCACAGAAGTGACGCGTTTGGAGCCCCAAATAGGCCTCGCCCACCAAATTTCCAACCCGGAAGAAGCGTTCAAATAGGCACATGCGCTGGGTGAGCAACTCAATGCAAGTGGATGGGAGGAGAATTCGGGTGCCCTCTCTATTATTTTTAACTCTATGGGCTACACCGCCCGACTGTGCGCGCGCGTATTGGAGGGAAGAGAGACAGTACCGCAGGCTGGAGATTATATAATCTCACTATCTATCAGATTTGGCAGCTGTCAGTGTGCATCAATGGGTAGGTATATGTAGGCAATAGCCTACACTTTATATATATTGACCTAGCCTAAAGATCAAGACTATCGTAGATGTATTTTTTATTGATTTTGACATTTTATATCTAGTCTTAGCGACCACCCACCATTGTGCCCTGCACTTTCACCAGTAAAGCCCGTATTTCTCCAAACATTTACAAATGCAAAATATAAGATGCTTACCCGGTTGCCCCAAATGTTAACTAGCGGTCCGGAGTATTTGTGCAAAGTATTAGTCCACATCTTTCAACAAAGAAATGTTTTAATCCCGTATGTGGCCGATCCCCCCTCGTTTACTTCCTGTTTACATTGTGTAATTCCGGTTTTCACCAAATGCGCCCCCTCACTACCGCCCATTGGGAACTTCCGACAAAATAGGCCACAGACGATATTAAAACACTTCTTTATTGAAAAATACGGACTAATACATTGCACAAAGACTCCGGACCGCTAGTTAACATTTGGGACACCTTATATATTATATTTTTATTTGTAAATGTATGGAGAAGTACGGGCTTTACTGGTGATAGTCCACGGTGGACGGTGCACTGGTTGCTAAGACTCTCGTAGATAATGTCTAAATCGATAAAATACATCTACAGTAGTCTTGATCTGAACTTCAGATCAAGAGTATCGTAGATGTACTTTAGATTCTCTAAAGAATAATATTGACCATGTAACTTGAACTGTAGTATTATCTAGTCTTTACTAGTATAGTATAGCATCTTTTGTTGACACTTTTTTAAAACTATTAAAATGTTTGATCAATTCATTTGAATTCATTAAAAAGTCGTTCTTAATATAAACATGTATTTCTCAGTAGGCTATGCTTGGAGAGCTATGAATATCTGATGTAGCCTAACCTACACAACCTTTTGCTTAGTGATTGTCATTGTGTTGTCTTTATAATTTCAGAATTAAAATTGGATTTACTTCAACATTGTTTTATAGCGCAGTGCTTTTCAAACTTTTACTTCTCAACCATGCCCATAACTCAGTATACAAATGGACCCATATGGGTCCATTTGCTCTACTGTCCATTATAGGAGAAGAGCTACAGGGACCTGGTACCAACTACAGGGCTTCCATTGAGCCAAAGCAAAAACTTGCTGTGGCATTGAGGTAATTATATAATAAAAAAAAACATTAATGGATTAAATACATTTATCAATATTGAAAATATTTTTATTTTGTTTTAATTGAGCACAAACATTAAAGTGCAATAACTTCAAATGTAAACTGTCACAGTGCACATGAACTTCTAGTGACTTGAGTATCATCTGAAATATTTTTGAAGCACAATTCTCCATCCATCTCTCTGGAGGTAGATTTTAAATGTTGTCAAACATTTTAAAGAAAATCTGTATGCAGCATAGCAAACTGCATGAATGCATTTTAAAACTGAACATTTGGAGGTAGCCCATTGGTTCTCAAAGTGGGGTCCGGAGACCCCCAGGGGGTTCCTGTTAAAAGTATTTATAATCATTTCAACCAATTTATCCATTTAAATGTTGGCTATTAAGAAATAGCAGATGTACAAGCTCACAGCGCCTCACTTTGTGCCACACTGCGAGTTTTACATCTGCGAGTTTGTACATCTGCTATTTTAGAATTCTTTTGAAAAAATGTGGGAAAAAATGTATTAAAATAATTAACATAAATCTTCTCTTCTGGGGGTCCCTGGCACAAAACCTTTTCAGATGGCGGTCCACGACCACATACATATAATTTTGGGGGCCCTTGACATGAAAAAGTGTGACCCGCTGAGGTAGCCTAATAAGCAAACTGTACATTAGAACATATCTTCAGTGTAATTCTATACTTTTTAAACTTAACATTACAAAAGTGCAATAACTTTTATGAAATAAATCTTAACTGTTCCAGTGCAAAATTCTTAACTTCTAGTGACATACTGTAAGTAACATCTCTACATTTTCAAATGACAACTTTACTACATAAAGTTGTTCCCTAGACAATGGGAGTTAATCACCAGCCAACCATGGTAATATATATATATATATATATATATATATATATATACAATATATAACAAGCTGATAAAACAAAGGCAATGCAACAATAGGGAGCAGGAATAAGCTACAGGTCAAATTAGTGAATGAAACACAAAGTACAAGTTGAATGAAAAGTACAAGTTTGAGACACAAAGTATAAGATTGAGACAAGTAGTGAGACTGCTTATTTTAAAACTTGAAAAGTAAAGTGATAAAACGTTTGTACGACAGAGCAGGGAATTTAAAACTAAAAAGGAGGTAGAGAAAGTAACATACCATTTTCTTTGGATCCCTCCTGTTCAGCAGAACTGTCCCTGGTTGGGTTGAGAGAGATCATCTTCCACTGAATTCTGGAGTCCACAGTCAGATCTGATCAGAAATGATTGATATCCTGGAGGAGTTGTGGATAAATTACAACTACAAACTCTTCTTATACTAGAGAGCCTGGGTGGAGCCAGTAACTGCTTTGAATGATTGGACAAAGAGAACAATACAACCATCTCTCCACCAATCACAACCTAACATGTGCTCCACCCCTCCCTCCTAGCCCCAGACATGCTCCATCCATGCAACCTACTAGAAACTTTTGACTTTCTGTTACAAGAGAACCAAGAGCATGTATTTGTGGATGAATTGATTGATCTGCGTGTAATTCAATATACGATTTATATAAAACATATGAATATGACACCCTGTATTTATAAATGCATATATTATTAAATGCATGCACAGTACACAGACAATCAGTATCTTCAGACTTCAACAACAAACAATTCTCTCATCTGAGTCAGGTGTTCAGATGGGATACAATGTTCTGCTTATTACGGCCGGCACACACCAGAGAATGTGCGCGTGACGCATGCGCAGTCCGCGAAAATAATCGCGCGCGCAAATCCCCTCTGGCTACACCAAGCCCCCAGAACCCAGTGGTTTCACTGAAGCCAATTGAACATGCTGGCCATTCATGGTAGTGCAGGCGCGTGCAGGCCTGGGGCTCCAACACATGAACGCGAAAACGGTTTCGACCAATGGGCTCGACTCACGAGCATGCGCACGAGCTTGCGCACGGGGCTGCGCGCTTCTGTGACGCAAAACGCGTCACAGAAGTGACGCGTTTGGAGCCCCAAATAGGCCTCGCCCACCAAATTTCCAACCCGGAAGAAGCGTTCAAATAGGCACATGCGCTGGGTGAGCAACTCAATGCAAGTGGATGGGAGGAGAATTCGGGTGCCCTCTCTATTATTTTTAACTCTATGGGCTACACCGCCCGACTGTGCGCGCGCGTATTGGAGGGAAGAGAGACAGTACCGCAGGCTGGAGATTATATAATCTCACTATCTATCAGATTTGGCAGCTGTCAGTGTGCATCAATGGGTAGGTATATGTAGGCAATAGCCTACACTTTATATATATTGACCTAGCCTAAAGATCAAGACTATCGTAGATGTATTTTTTTATTGATTTTGACATTTTATATCTAGTCTTAGCGACCACCCACCATTGTGCCCTGCACTTTCACCAGTAAAGCCCGTATTTCTCCAAACATTTACAAATGCAAAATATAAGATGCTTACCCGGTTGCCCCAAATGTTAACTAGCGGTCCGGAGTATTTGTGCAAAGTATTAGTCCACATCTTTCAACAAAGAAATGTTTTAATCCCGTATGTGGCCGATCCCCCCTCGTTTACTTCCTGTTTACATTGTGTAATTCCGGTTTTCACCAAATGCGCCCCCTCACTACCGCCCATTGGGAACTTCCGACAAAATAGGCCACAGACGATATTAAAACACTTCTTTATTGAAAAATACGGACTAATACATTGCACAAAGACTCCGGACCGCTAGTTAACATTTGGGACACCTTATATATTATATTTTTATTTGTAAATGTATGGAGAAGTACGGGCTTTACTGGTGATAGTCCACGGTGGACGGTGCACTGGTTGCTAAGACTCTCGTAGATAATGTCTAAATCGATAAAATACATCTACAGTAGTCTTGATCTGAACTTCAGATCAAGAGTATCGTAGATGTACTTTAGATTCTCTAAAGAATAATATTGACCATGTAACTTGAACTGTAGTATTATCTAGTCTTTACTAGTATAGTATAGCATCTTTTGTTGACACTTTTTTAAAACTATTAAAATGTTTGATCAATTCATTTGAATTCATTAAAAAGTCGTTCTTAATATAAACATGTATTTCTCAGTAGGCTATGCTTGGAGAGCTATGAATATCTGATGTAGCCTAACCTACACAACCTTTTGCTTAGTGATTGTCATTGTGTTGTCTTTATAATTTCAGAATTAAAATTGGATTTACTTCAACATTGTTTCATAGCGCAGTGCTTTTCAAACTTTTACTTCTCAACCATGCCCATAACTCAGTATACAAATGGACCCATATGGGTCCATTTGGTTCCATTTGTACACTCTGAGGTTATAGATCTGAGGGACTTGGGGGTCCCTGGACCCCACTTTGTAGTCCATTGGGTTATATACCTAGGCTATAAGTGTGTCTCTTTTGTCAGCTGCAGTGAATCGCACAAGGGCCCTTGCATTGCTGTTGCTCCTGAGGAGACTACGGCGGCGGCGGGGGGATCAGGGGATCCGTAGATGGTGGGTTCATCCCATCAACCAGAGGAGGAGACAGCAAGGACACTTCCACAACCTAGTAGCGGAGCTTCAATTGGATGCAGAAAGACACCATAGGTTTGTCATGGCCATCTACAGTATTGTACAGTTCTGTGCATGTGACTATTACTGCATCTTGTTGCCTTCTGAAAATATCATGCATGATTATGAAGTCCATTTCCTGTTAGACAATATGTTTAAATTTAATAAGTTATTATGTTTCTGTAACCATAGCTACTTCAGAATGAGTGCAGCGCAAATGGAGGACATACTGTCCATTATAGGAGAAGAGCTACAGGGACCTGGTACCAACTACAGGGCTTCCATTGAGCCAAAGCAAAAACTTGCTGTGGCATTGAGGTAATTATATAATTAAAAAAAACATTAATGGATTAAATACATTTATCAATATTGAAAATATTTTTATTTTGTTTTAATTGAGCACAAACATTAAAGTGCAATAACTTCAAATGTAAACTGTCACAGTGCACATGAACTTCTAGTGACTTGAGTATCATCTGAAATATTTTTGAAGCACAATTCTCCATCCATCTCTCTGGAGGTAGATTTTAAATGTTGTCAAACATTTTAAAGAACATCTGTATGCAGCATAGCAAACTGCATGAATGCATTTTAAAACTGAACATTTGGAGGTAGCCCATTGGTTCTCAAAGTGGGGTCCGGAGACCCCCAGGGGGTTCCTGTTAAAAGTATTTATAATCATTTCAACCAATTTATCCATTTAAATGTTGGCTATTAAGAAATAGCAGATGTACAAGCTCACAGCGCCTCACTTTGTGCCACACTGCGAGTTTTACATCTGCGAGTTTGTACATCTGCTATTTTAGAATTCTTTTGAAAAAATGTGGGAAAAAAATGTATTAAAATAATTAACATAAATCTTCTCTTCTGGGGGTCCCTGGCACAAAACCTTTTCAGATGGCGGTCCACGACCACATACATATAATTTTGGGGGCCCTTGACATGAAAAAGTGTGACCCGCTGAGGTAGCCTAATAAGCAAACTGTACATTAGAACATATCTTCAGTGTAATTCTATACTTTTTAAACTTAACATTACAAAAGTGCAATAACTTTTATGAAATAAATCTTAACTGTTCCAGTGCAAAATTCTTAACTTCTAGTGACATACTGTAAGTAACATCTCTACATTTTCAAATGACAAATTCCATCCATCTCTGGAGGTAGATATAAATCTTGTGTAAAATGTAAGAACACACAAGTATGCTACATACTGTAGCAATCTGCATAGATGCATTTTCAAAATAAACATGAGGTAGCCTAGATTAGAATATATCTTCAGTATAATTTTATACTTTTTAAACTTAGAGAAAAAAATAAATAATCAAATACTTAAGTAAAAAAAAAAAAAACCCTTCTGTGGCTACTGGCAGTGTGCATACCATAAACATTCACAGCTTTCCAAAAACATAATATTTCCCAAACGTAAACCAAATACTTCAGAGGTGAAACCTCCGTTTACAGCTGGCGATATTGTGAATCCATCCCTTCCGTCCAGTGTGAGTCATATGGATAACCCGTCTGTCTCCATGGAGTGGATTCAGCATTGTAGGATGCAGAGGGGGGCTGAGGGTTTGGGTGAGGAATGGCATAGGGTGGCTGAGGGTGGGTTGGGTGAGGAATGGTAGACTGTGGCTCATGGTGAGTTGGTTGAGGAATGGTAGAGGGTGGTTGAGGGTGGTTGGGGTGAGGAATGTTTCCTTGCCACGAAGTTGATGGGTTGTCCTGATCTTGACGTCGTGGTCCTTTTTGTCTGGCTGATCCTGGCACTAGGGCTGTCAAGATTATAAAATTTTACATGACAGTTAATTATCACACATGATTGCGAATAACGATTTTGTCATTGAACACTGGAACATAAGAATAGAAATTATATTTCTGTATTTCTTTTAGGCTTTGAAGTTGCACAGGGTAGATATAATCCAAATATACAAAGTAATTACAGACATATTTAATAACTTTATACTTTCCAAAACACATTAATAGTGGAAACAGTCGATCTACAAGCTCACGTGTCACATCGTGACACGTAGTGAGCTTGTAGATCTGCCATTTCCACTATTTTAGAAAATATATAATTGTGATTATCTGAAATAATTGCGAATATGGGATTATGTAAGAATTGTTAGAGGCCTACAGTACTGTACCTGGCACTGCCCGATCTTGCAACTTTGCAAGCAAGCCATCAATTCCAGCACGAGCCTCCCTCCTTGCTTTGTTGCTCAAACTATTTAGAGCAGGGACAATACTCAGGGTATTATTTTTTCGTTGATTAGCCGTCAGTGGTGAAGAGTCAGAAAAGACCTCAAGGCTGTACTCCTGGCTATAATCATCCTCTGCTGGAATGGGAGTTGGCCTTGACCTATTTCGGCCTTGATTAAACAGTGGTGAGGGGACTCTTGGTGCAAAGGACGGACGATGTGAAAAGGGACCGGACTCTCCGTTATTGTCATCCACTGTTGGGATGTCAACTGTAGTGGTAGAGGGATGATCCATTGACCATGACATCTCGCCTTGATGAACCGTCAGTGGTGAGGGCACTCTCGGTGCAAAGGACTGTCCATATGGAAAGGGACTCGGTTCTCTGCTTAGATCCTCTGCTGTGCTGTCGCTGTCAGTGTCGCTTTCCTCTTGCTGTGTATATTGTGTTTGTTGCTGTGTATCTTGCGTTTGTTGCTGTGTATCTTGCGTTTGTTGCTGTGTATCTTGTGTTTGTTGCTGTGTATCTTGTGCTTGTTGCTGGCTTAAAACCAGTGGTTGGCTCATACTATTTGTGGATCTGTAATAATAAAAAAGAAAAAGATGCACAATGTTAATATTGCACCCAAAAAACTATAGCCACAACCATTTACTGAATATTTTATTAGCAGTTTGAAACCAAAAAAAGAGCACAGGAGAGTACAGTTCAATACAAGGTGGTCTGCTAAGAGGATTTTAAACCCAAGAAAGCATGTGTTTTTTTTCCATTGGGGTCCTTTGTACTCAATTCATCGAAACATGTAATGACTGACAAATATACAATACCATGCAAAACATCATATAAACAGTTAGAAATCACAAAGAAAAATATGTACAGTAAACATTGTGATTAACGTACTTTCTGTTGGTCGTATAAGGACGCAGGAAAGTGAGGTCATCATAATATTTGGGGGGGTTTCCTTTGCCAGCGGCTGATCCACTGGGGGTGGGTGTGTTTTTGTATCTGACAAAGGCATCACGGATGGACTTCCAGCGGTCTTTACATTCCTTGCCTGTGAATTAGAAGGGTGGGAGGTCAAAACATGCTGTATTGCAAAACGCTGTGCTTATTACTATTTCATTATATTTTTCAGATTCTTGGCAACTGGACACGACTTCGGAAGTTTGGCTTTTAACTACCGCCTGGGCAGGCAAACTGTGGCTAACTGTGTCTACCAAACCTGCCAAGCCATAGTCAAAATGATGATGCAGACCCACATGCCTACAACTACAGAGGACACATGGCTGGAGATGGCAGACAGATTTGAGCAACGCTGGAACTTCCCTAATTGTATTGGTGCTCTTGATGGGAAACATGTCACCATTATGGCACCAGCAAATTCTAGAAGCATGTTTTTCAATTATAAGAAAACATTCTCAATCGTTTTGCTGGCACTTGTAGATGCCGACTATCGTTTTCGATATGTTCAAGTGGGGGATTATGGCAAAGGCAGTGATGGCGGCATCTACAAGAATTGCAAAAGTTTGTGGTGATAATATATTTTACATATATCTTATATTATTATATCTTATATAATAAATATATATAACATTAATATATTAATGTTATAATCATAATTTATATATATATATATAATAATATATATAACATTAATAAATTGTTATATATATAAATTATGATTATAACATTAATATATTAATGTTATATATATGTATATTATATATATATATATATATATATATATATATATATAATATATATAGCATTAATATATTAATGTTATAATCATAATGTATATATATATATATATATATATATATATATATAACATAACATTATAATCATATATTTTTTATATATATATATATATATATATATATAATATATATAAATTATGATTATAACATTTAATGTTATAATCATACTTTTTATATATATATATATATATATATATATATATATATATATATATATATATATATATATATATATATATATATATATATATAAATTATGATTATTACATTTAATTTTATAATCATACTTTTTATATATATATATATATAAATTATGATTATGACATTTAATGTTATAATCATAATTTATATATAATATATATATTGATATATATATAATAAATAAATATATATATTTATATATATATAATAAATGAATATATATATATATGTATGTAATAAATATATATAATTAATAATATATATTTATGATTATAACATTTAATGTTATAATCACACTTTTTATATATATATATATATAATAAATAAATAAATAAATATATATATATATATATAAATTATATATAAATTATGATTATAACATTTAATGTTATAATCATAATTTATATATAACAAATAAATATATAAATTATGATTATAACATTTAATGTAATAATCATAATTTATATATAATAAATATATATATTGATATATATATATAATAAATAAATATATATATTTATATATATAATAAATAACATATATTTATATATATATATATATATAATAAATAAATAAAAATATTTATATATATAATAAATAAATAAATATATTTATATATATAATAAATAAATAAATATATATATATATATATATATATATATATACATATATATATATAATCAATATTTGTATATATATAATAAATAAATATATATTTATATAATAAATAAATAAATATATATATATAATAAATAAATATATATATATATAAATTATATATAAATTATGATTATAACATTTAAAGTTATAATCATAATTTATATATAACAAATAAATATATAAATTATGATTATAACATTTAATGTAATAATCATAATTTTTATATATATAAATAAATATATAAATTATGATTATAACATTTAATGTAATAATCATAATTTATATATAATAAATATATATATTGATATATATATAATAAATAAATATATATATTTATATATATAATAAATATATAAATAAATATATATATATATAATAAATAATATATATTTATATATATATATATATAATAAATAAATAAAAATATTTATATATATAATAAATAAATATATATATTTATATATACTAAATAAATAAATATATATATATATATATATAATCAATATTTGTATATATATAATAAATAAATATATATTTATGTAATAAATAAATATATATATATATAATAAATAAATAAATAAATATATATATATATAAATTAATAAGTAATAAAGTAATAATCATAATTTTTATATATATAAATAAATATATAAATTATGATTATAACATTTAATGTAATAATCATAATTTGTATATATATAAATATGTGTGTGTACGTGTATGTGTGTGTGTGTGTGTGTGTGTGTGTGTGTGTGTGTGTGTGTGTGTGTGTGTGTTTGTATATAAATATATACGTCTCAGTTATATTTTGCATAGTTATATTATTGCATCATTCATATTTTGCATCAGTTCAGGACAAAACAAGTTAGAACAGGGGTCTTCAACAGGGGGGGGGGGGGCAGACCAAGTAAAAAAAAAATGTTTCAGAATTACAGACAATATAGAGGGGGTCCCTGCTTCATCTCTTTCTCAGCTAGGGGGTCCTTGGCCTGAAAACGTTGAAGACCCCTGATCTAGAATAAATGTAATTCTATGCTACAGAGAAAAGTACATAACATTGTTGTGGGAATGTATAAACTTTGTCAACATACCGGTTTGTCCAAGCAAAGCACCAATGGCAGCCCATGACTTATTAGTTGGTCCACTCTTCCTGTAGTTCTTGTCTCTTAAATTATATAAGTGACTATGTTTCTCTACCTCGTGAATTCATCTGTAGTCATCCATTATTTGATATAAAACCTCCCGACGTCTGTACACTTGGCAGCCACAGCTAATACTGACCACTGTCCCGCCACTATCAGGTAAATAAAGGTACTAGGACCTCCTAGGACCAGTAAGCTACAGATGGCCAAACAGTGCCTGTAAGAAAGATATTATTATTAATGTTACAGGAGACACAATAATCTATGGAAATGAGAAAATACACACGGATATTAAACCATTGGGAGGCAATATGCGTGCGCATGGGGCATACGCACGTATATAAAATAGAACCCATCCTATTTTAGAGCAGGCGTTGGCGGGGCTCGCGCTATCCGCGCGCCTGGTGTAGCCGCTATCATTGATATCAGCTGGTTCTTTCCAAACGCACTGTACGCGCGCAGCAAATTACGCGCGTACACGCGCTTTGAAAAGTCTGGTGTAGATCGGCCGTTAATCCTTGTGTCATGGTGAGAGGTCAAGGTGCAACAGCTGACCAAATTATATGTTTTATTGTCAAGGTTCACATTTGCATTTTTCTGCCAAAGTTGTTTTCATTGGAGTATATTTTAGTTTTGTGAATGTAATGTGATGAATTAAGTTACAATAAACACATTTGATAAATAGTTCACCTCAAACTATCTCTGATATGAAAAGTAAAATATACATCTAATTTCACCTTTTTCTGGAACAGTCATCACTGCTAAACATTTTTCATTTCCTGCATGCATGCATTCATTTACATTTACAATAAACAACTCTAGTCATGTCCTTGTGTGAATGAGTCTCTCTCATCTCAATCTTGCTATTCAAGCAGAGCCATTAAGATAGATAGGCCATTCAAGTACCTATTTTACACTATTGCTCCAAACTCCTTCAGAACAAATACAACCTGGTGTGGTCATGGCATAACTGCTTGCTATATGCTGTTCATAGTCTTCATTGTACAACACAGCATCTTCCTTTATTTGTCAAACATCTTGTGTTCTCTAGAATTACAAGGTCTTTAGAAATAGCTCCCTCGCCCACTTCACACCTGCACTGCAACATTCCCTTTGTCTTGTGAATGATTGCTTAGCTGTCTTTTACAACATTACCAGCACACTCTGACTCTGGTGCGATATACTCTTAAATAGTTTTTATATGTCAAAAGAACGTTTGTTGACGTTGAAAACTAATGTCACTGTAAATAATAATTATTTTACATGCGGTCGGTGCAGATCTATAAATAGGATGATATAATTAATGCGATTGGATGGCGGGTGGATAATGCATGTGTACATGCAGATTTGGGTGACAAAAAGCCCATCCGTGCATATCTAGTGGGCACAGGAGAAGAGCTCTGGATGAGGACCAGGACAGTATAGAGGTGAGCTTTCGAGTGAAATTATTCGTTTGAGGTTGCCCCTCATCCTAAAGTTAACATGTTTAGCTGTGGTAGAGATGTATCAGTGGGAGGCAGAGGAGATTGAGGGAGGAGTAATATGCTCTGGAATATTAACATTGAGCTACATTATGTCCATCAGTCTGTTAGTGTGGCTGTATCACAGCAAGAAGAAGAAAGGGCTTGCCTCTTAAAAATAATTGGTGCTGTGCAGTTGCTGGGACAGGAAATAGCTCTCAGGGGCCATGATTCTAGTGAAGGAAATCTTGATCAACTACTTGCAGAAGATGACCCATGCCTCACCAGGTGGTTAGCAAGTAAAAAAGCTTCTTACACATCAGGAACAATTCAAAATGAGTTCCTTAACTTGATGAGCAACTCCATCGTTAGTGGCATTGCTGAAAACATCCGAGACCCTGAAAATCCACTCTTTCCACACCTGCAGTTCTCCATTATAATGGATGGCACTAGAGATCAATCATGAAAAGCACAAGAGGCACTGTGCTTAAGGTATGTTGACAAGGATTTGCTTGTACATGAAGAATGTATTGGCTTGTATGAGGTTTCACTGACCACTGGAGAAAATCTGGCAAAGGTGATAAAGTATGTATTGCTACGCCTTAATAAGACACATTTCAGCACAGGAATGTTGTCCTTGGTCTTTTGCTAGCCTTAGAGATAACGCAGGATTTGGAGACTCTCAATCTTTCCCTCCATGTAGCGCAGAACACAGACAATAGATGGCATGCTATCTGCTGTCACCATTGTGAAATAGGCTTTTGCTAAAAAAAGAAACCCAGATAGCTACCAAACGATACACACCAAGGCATCAGAGATGTGTGAAAAGCTTGGTTTAATTCCAATTGCATCTCCACATGTCCATAAGCCACCTCAACGTTACACTGGCAGTGCTCCTGTACATGTACATGCATCCCCTTCTGAGTACTACAGAAAATAGTTTTACGAGGTTGTGGTTGTGGATACTCAGATTAGAGAACATTTTGAGTAGGAAGGAATGAAAATGATCAGAAATCTGGAGCAAGTCCTCTTATAGTCTAGGACCTGGCTAAGATATGTATGCACTTAATTTAGGAGAGAATATCTCAACTGTTCTTGGCTAATATGACCCTGCAGGGAACAACTTAGGAATTGTGACTAATTCTGGATGTAGGTCATTTTCTAAAGACAGCTAAGCAATCATTCACATGACAAAATGAATGCTGCAGTGCAGGTGTGAAGGGGTGAGGGAGATATTTCTAAAGACCTTGTAATTCTAGAGAACACAAGATGTTTGCCAAATAATTTTCATCTTTATCTTGTTGTAATGACCATTCAAAGTAGTAATTTGGTGGTTTGTGATCAACAACATTTATAAAGGTAATGGGTCAAACTCAGAGTGGCAAGAGTGAGTTTCCTCTTTTATACTTTTCTACAAACGTTTGTTCTTTTCACATGTACAACATATTTAAGAGGATATCGCACCAGAGTCAGAGTGTGGTGGTAATGTTGTAAATGTTCTAAATAGTCCATGTATACACGTGTGTAACTTTAACATTCCAAAATGTGACCATGTTAATCCACAAAAGCCTGTTATTTGTGGTCAAATTATTATTTTCAGTTGTAAAGGACACTGCTATCCATTCTAAATGATATGTAAATGGAAGCAGGGTCTCATGCGTGACAGTTTCTCTCATACGTCCTCTTGTTATTCATTTCTCTATAGAAACCTCATTTGCACATGATTGCTCCAAATGCCTTCAGAACAACAGAACCAGGTAGAAGCAGTTTGGTGAAGAAACAACTGTTTGTTATACTCTGTTTATGTGTGATTGTACATCACATGATCTTAATGTATCTTGAACATGTGTTAAGCACTAACATTGAAGGGTTGTTACAACAAAGGGTTCATTCATTTGATACAGCTTCTGTTGGCAACAACAAATAACAATTACTACTGCTCTTCCCACGCATGTGGACACACTGACTCTGGACCTAGTACAGTGTCTGGCAGGTAACATAATGTGTATGAACAATGCATATAGTTTTACATTCTCCCTATTTAGTTTATATGCCCATAGAACAACTGCAATGATAAAATACAAAAAGGTTAGTGTTAACTGAAGTTTCCTCTTTTATACTTTGGTCAAAAGAACAAACGTTTGTTCTCAGTCAAGACTCAGTCAAAAAATAGGTCTCAAAATTTTAAACAAATTAGACCCTTCCTGACAGTTGGAGCTGCCAGATCGTATCTTCACTGTATGATCCTATCACACATTGAGTACTGTTTTACAAACTGGTCTTGCACAGGCGTGACGATCCTAAAACCCATCGAACAGCTCTACAAAAGTGCGCTCAAGGTGTTTGACAGGAAGCCTCACTCTTATCATCATTGTAACATACTCAGGAGGCTCAATTTTTTTAGCTTCGACAATTTCAAGAAGTTCAAACAGGTTGGGGTCATATACAAGACCTTACATGGTCTGTGCCCGCCCCCCCTAAGGGAATTCATTAAAAGGAAGCCTGAAAGAGGAATCAGTACCAGAGCAACCACTCGAGGAGATTGTGAAGTGCCGCACCGGCAAACAACCTTCGGTCAAAATGTCCTCTCAGTACAGGGTTGTGTAGCATGGAATGGCCTTCCTCTACATATAAGGGATTGTGCTACATTTCCATCTTTTAAATTCAATGTGAAAAGATGGTTGCTTGAAAACCAAAGCTGCAACCATTTGTGATCATATTTTAGGTTTTTTTTAGGCTATGTGATGTAATGTAATTGTATTTCACCGTTTGTCTGTTTTCTGATGTTATTGTTTTTCTGTTTTGTGTGAGGACTGCGGATGAAAATTAGCATCTTTGCTAAATCCGGTGTATTTACGTTCATGTGACGTTCATTAATATGCTCTGTCCTGTCTAAATAAACAAATAAAATAAAGTAAAAGTAAAGAGCGCCTTTTTATTTGTAAGACAATCAGAGGATTAATTATAAAGCTTACAAAGAGTTAAATACAGAACAACAAGGGGGTGTTTCTCTTAGTGCAATGTCTGTTATGTGATAAGTATATATATATATATATATATATATATATATATATATATATATATATATATATATATATATATATATATATATATATATATTATTGGCCATGTAAGTCTGTACAACAACAACAGTTCTGTAGAGAAGTGAAATCAATTAACATAAAAAAAGACAGATTTTTTACAGAACTGACAAAACTCATTTAACTAAGTCATCTGAGTGCATGAAGCTCTCAGATGGCTTCCCTTCCTTGATTTCCCCTAAATAGTCCATGTATACACGTGTGTAACTTTAACATTCCAAAATGTGACCATGTTAATCCACAAAAGCCTGTTATTTGTGGTCAAATTATTCTTGTCAGTTGTTCACACACCAGGGCCACATGGTGAGACAGTGACACATCTAATTGTAATCAATGACCACATTTGCATGGATATAGGTCATTTTCTATAGACAGCTAAGCAATCATTCACAAGACAAAAGATAAGATAAGATAATTCCTTTTAACAGGTCGTTCATGAAAGTCCTTGCGGTCTTGTTTCCAATGAGAACCTGTGAGCAATTGGGGTTAAGAGTCTTGCTCAGGGACAAATTTCATATCATCGGCACATATGCTGGGATAGCCTGGAATCGAACCTGGGGCAACCAGGGCCAGCTGGTTCCCTAGGCGGGCTCACTAACCACTCAGCTATGGCCGCCCCAAAGACAAAGGAATGTTGCAGTGCAGGTGTGAAGTGGGTGATGGAGATATTTCTAAAGACCTTGTAATTCTAGAGAACATATTTGCCAAATAATTGGCGATGCTATGATGTACAATAAATACTATGAACAGAATATAGCAAGCAGTTATTCCTTCACCAAACCAGGTTGTATTGTTCTGAAGGAATTTGGATCAATCGTGTACCTACCTATCTTAATAGCTCTGCTTGAATAGCAAGATTGAGTTGAGAGAGACTCACTCACACAAGGACATGTTGTTTATTGTAAATGTAAATGAAAGCAGGACATGAGAAATGGTTAGTAGTGAGGACCGTTACAGAAAAAGGTGAATATATATGTATATTTAACTTTTCATATCAGAGATAGTTTGAGGTGAACTATTTATGTAATGTGTTTATGGTAACTTAATTCATAACATTACATTCACAAAGCAGCCCACCACCACCACCAGGGTTTAGAACATAACTAAAAAACTAACTTAAAAAACTAAAACTTACTATATGAAAACAACTTTGGCAGAAAAATACAAATGTGAACCTTGACAATAAAACATATTTTTGGCCACCTTGACCTCTCATCATGACACAAGGGTTAATAAGCAGAACATCGTACATCCCATCTTACGACCTGACTCAGTCAGATGAGGGAATTATTTCATATTCACTCATGTTGAGACATTCACTCATATATTCATTAATGAGTGAATACAACATGGTTGAAGTCTGAAGATAATGATTGTCTTTTTACTGTACATACATTTAATAATATGTGTTTATAAATACAGGGTGTCATATTCATATGTTTTATATTAATCTTATATTGAATATGACAAGTCAATTCATCCACAAATGGATGCTCTTGGTTCTCCTGTAACAGAAAGTCAACAGTTTCTAGAAGGTTGCATGGATGGAGCATGTCTGGGGGAGGAGGGAGGGGTGGAGCACATGTAGGGACATGCAGAAGTATGTTAAGTTGTGATTGGTGGAGAGATGGTTGTATGTTCTCTTGGTCCAATCATTCATAGCAGTTACTGGCTCCACCCCACGCTCTCTAGTATAAGAAGAATGTGTTGTTGTAATGTAACTCCTCAAGGATATCAATCATTTCTGATCAGATCTGACTGTGGACTCCAGAATTCAGTGGAAGATGAACTCTCTCAACCCAACCAGGAACAGTTCTGCTGAACAGAAGGGACCCAAAGAAAATGGTATGTTACATTCTCTACCTCCTTTCTAGTTTTTAAATAAAGCAGTCTCAATTTTTGCCTCAATCTTATACTTTGTGTCTCATCTTAATTTCACCTGTAGCTTTAATGTAGATTATTTCTCTCTCTCTCTACATTTGCTCCCACTTGTATATTCCAACCTCTCAACCATATTTACTTTGTCTTTCTACAATCCAGTGTTGATTCATCAGTCTGGCTTCCCTGTGCTACCTGCAGTGAATGAACAAAGAAGCTTGACTAGACCAAAACAACACTGCTGTGATCATTGTGGACAACACTTCAGTTTCATGTCCAAACTTAAAATACACCAGAGAATTCACACTAGAGAGAAACCCTATGGATGTGATCAGTGTGGACAACAGTTCTCTGTGATGTCCAACCTCAAAACACACCAGAGAATTCACACTGGAGAGAAACCTTATGGGTGTGATCAGTGTGGACAACACTTCTCTATGATGTCCAGCCTTATAACACACCAGAGAATTCACACTGAAGAGAAACCTTATAGCTGTGAACAGTGTGGACAACACTTTTCTGTGATGTCCAACCTTAAAACACACCAGAGAATTCACACTGGAGAGAAACCATATGGATGTGATCAGTGTGGACAACACTTCTCTCTAATGGCCCACCTTAAACAACACCAGAGAATTCACACCGGAGAGAAACCTTATAGCTGTGATCAGTGTGGACAACACTTTGCTCGAATGTCCAGCCTTAAAACACACCAGAGAATTCACACTGGAGAGAAACCTTATGGGTGTGATCAGTGTGGACAACACTTCTCTGTGATGTCCAGCCTTAACAGACACCAGAAAATTCACACTGGAGAGAAAGCCTATAGCTGTGACCAGTGTGGACAACACTTCTCTCTATTGGCCAACCTTAAAACAGACCAGAGAATTCACACTGGAGAGAAACCCTATGGGTGTGATCAGTGTGGACAACACTTCTCTGTAATGTCCAGCCTTAAAACACACCAGAGAATTCACACTGTAGAGAAATCCTAATTTTAATCAATTCGGAATTAATTTTACTCAGTTAAGCAGCCAGAAATGTCATACATGCACACATCAATAAAAATATTGTGAACAGTGTGACAAGCGCTTCTTTAAAAAGGATCAGAAATTATGCAACATGGTGACCCATTGTTGTTCTTTTAAGCAGTTGTTCATTAAGTCTGCTGAGCTGTTTTGAACCTATTACATGTATATTGGTATTGCCGTTATAGCTGTTTGGACACTAGTGTGTTATTTCTGTGCATGAGAATGCTACTCACACCAAAGTCCTTGTAGTGGTGGCCCACTGCAGAATAAACTAAATAGTGGTCTTCAAGAGACAAGAAGGAGGCCGCACACATTGGTAGCCAAAGTGCCAATATTTTATTATAGGACGCAAAAAAACAAAGGTTTCTGTACTCTGCGTCCTATAATAAAATCATGGGCGGCCATAGCTGAGTGGTTAGTGAGCCCGCCTAGGGAGCCAGAGGCCCTGGTTGCCCCAGGTACGATTCCAGGCCACGCCAGCATATGTGTCGATGAAATGAAATTTGTCCCTGAGCAAGACTCTTAACCCCTAATTGCTCACAGGCCCTCATTGGAAACAAGCCCGCAAGGACTTTCATGAACGTCCTGTTAAAAGGAATTATCCCTATCCTTATGGCTACCAGTGTGTGTGGCCACCTTCTTGTCTCTTGAAGACACACACGTAGTGCATGTAGTTTTTTTAGTAATGATCAGAAAAGCACAGGTAAGGGGGTGTCTGGTGTTGAAGCCAGTTAGTACAAATTGCTTTTATATGCCCTCAGACTTCTTGTATATTCCTGATTTCTGCTATAGATACCATACCCGTCATAATTTATTTTGTTTTGTTAAAAGGGTTAAAGTACTATATTCTGAGAGTAATCATTGCTACAGAGCGTTTGTTCGGTCACAGGTGTCTCTCCAGCTCTTTAGTAAACAGAATATAGTACATTTTCAGGTAGGTGACACAATTTAAGCCAATCAGGAGAGAGCACTGAAAATGCATTTTCTGTTTAATAAAGAGCTGGAGAGACATGGGAGACTCCTTTTACTGAACAAACACTTGAGTACTATCAGAATATAGAGCTATTTAACACTTAAAAAAAAAAGTAAATCACTTGCCCTACCTTTAACTTCATTACACCTATAGTTGTTGTATTGCTTTGTTGTGTTATCACTGTATTTTCTGAACATGTCGAATCAATATTTCACTTACTGTACTGTGAGTGACAAATAAACCCTTCTTGATTTATTCTTGATTTGTTTCCCCTTCCTTTTTTCTTGTATGTAGAATTGTCAAGGTAATGATGATAAAATCACAGTAAGTTATGGTGTCTGGCGGTTCCGTCAGTTAGTGCATTAAACATTATACTATTTAATCATTTAGTTTTCAAATATTTCTTATCTTTATTTATAACGACCATTCAAAGTCATTGGGTGGTCTGTGTGCAATATGATGATTGTAGTTACTATAAACTCAACCCCAAACTACACATTTATTTTTGAGTGTGTGTAACATACTCCTATAAACAGCCTGACTGGAATGTGGGCGTGCACTTCCGTTCATATATACGGTGGGGGCATGGCTGTGGAAAAGGGGCAGGTTTGGTAAAAACTGTCTGGAACGAGTCATGATTGGTTGCCATGTCTGCTTATTGTAAGCGACATGGCCCTTGTTTTTCTGTGAAGGTGCTTGTAAGGACTGGTGGTTGCGGTTTGTCCCTGTTTCTAAAACGTTGTTGATATTTGGACATGTTGATATTTGGTATGAGTTATTGGTTAAAGGAACAATGTCCCGTGAAGTTTCTTTCTAAAAAAAAAAAACGTTTTCTTTTGGCTAGTGAAAGTTAGAGCAGTTCTTACTGTATGGTGTGTGTTATATAAAACATGAGCTTACCATAATCACAGTAATTCTTAATCATATTCAAGGGCTTTTGGAGAGAAATGAGACAAACTACAGCACTGCAGAGGGGAGGTGTGTGTGTGTGTGTCTGTGTCAAGCTGGCGCTTGTTGACGCTTGTTAATGTTACCTCAAGGCAATTATGTTTCTGCACTGTCAAATAGGCCAACATCTAATCTATAGCATCAAAGCCTTAGATTTTTTTTTACAAGCGACCCTCTCTGGATTATAGATATTTTGTTCAAGTTTTTGTTAATAACTATTACACTTGGTCCAGATGACAAGAATATGACTACGATTTAAGTGGAATTTATATTAATGCAGTATTTATATTATGTTTGTTAACACATTCACTGCCAGGGCCTTTCTAATGCTGGCAGGTAGCTTCTTCCACGGCGTCGAAAACCTGCCGTCACCAGACCTGTGGCACCACAGGACGGGGCAGGGCCAGAGATATGTCGCAGAGCAGCATTGTGCCGTCATCGGTCCGGCGTAGTGACAGCATTAAGGCGCCGTTAGTCGCCGCACGGGCGCCACCCACCATTGGGCTTGGGCACCAGGTGAAGGGGGGAGGCCCAAGGACTGTTCGACGAACGATGCCAAGGCGTTCCATGGTGTCGAACTCAGCCCTTGCAATAGCGAGCTTGTGTGGGCCAAGACGGCGGGCCTTGGCGTGCACAGGTGGGCCATCGGTGGAGATGTAGTGCAACACGCCATGTTTGACGGAGGCAGATGAGAAGGTAGGTGCGGTGATGTCTGAGAACTCCTCGAGGAGGTGAGAAAAGTCATCAGCGGGCGAGAGGGCACTGGACAGCTTTGTAGGGGCAGTGTCACTGTGTTCACAGGGAAATGAGACGAATGTTTCGGCGTGGACGAGGCGGCGGTTCCTCACATCCACTATAGAAGCTTGTTGGCAAAAAAGAAATCAGCAAGAGAGGGGTGGACACTTTCGCTGACACAAAATCCCAGGTGAAACGCTGACCAGCAAAACACACGGTCACAGTGCATGTGCCAAAGCTGTGGACTCTTAACCCCTAATTGCTCACAGGCCCTCATTGGAAACAAGCCCGCAAGGACTTTCATGAACGTCCTGTTAAAAGGAATTATCCCTATCCTTATGGCTACCAGTGTGTGTGGCCACCTTCTTGTCTCTTGAAGACACACACGTAGTGCATGTAGTTTTTTTAGTAATGATCAGAAAAGCACAGGTAAGGGGGTGTCTGGTGTTGAAGCCAGTTAGTACAAATTGCTTTTATATGCCCTCAGACTTCTTGTATATTCCTGATTTCTGCTATAGATACCATACCCGTCATAATTTATTTTGTTTTGTTAAAAGGGTTAAAGTACTATATTCTGAGAGTAATCATTGCTACAGAGCGTTTGTTCGGTCACAGGTGTCTCTCCAGCTCTTTAGTAAACAGAATATAGTACATTTTCAGGTAGGTGACACAATTTAAGCCAATCAGGAGAGAGCACTGAAAATGCATTTTCTGTTTAATAAAGAGCTGGAGAGACATGGGAGACTCCTTTTACTGAACAAACACTTGAGTACTATCAGAATATAGAGCTATTTAACACTTTAAAAAAAAAGTAAATCACTTGCCCTACCTTTAACTTCATTACACCTATAGTTGTTGTATTGCTTTGTTGTGTTATCACTGTATTTTCTGAACATGTCGAATCAATATTTCACTTACTGTACTGTGAGTGACAAATAAACCCTTCTTGATTTATTCTTGATTTGTTTCCCCTTCCTTTTTTCTTGTATGTAGAATTGTCAAGGTAATGATGATAAAATCACAGTAAGTTATGGTGTCTGGCGGTTCCGTCAGTTAGTGCATTAAACATTATACTATTTAATCATTTAGTTTTCAAATATTTCTTATCTTTATTTATAACGACCATTCAAAGTCATTGGGTGGTCTGTGTGCAATATGATGATTGTAGTTACTATAAATTCAACCCCAAACTACACATTTATTTTTGAGTGTGTGTAACATACTCCTATAAACAGCCTGACTGGAATGTGGGCGTGCACTTCCGTTCATATATACGGTGGGGGCATGGCTGTGGAAAAGGGGCAGGTTTGGTAAAAACTGTCTGGAACGAGTCATGATTGGTTGCCATGTCTGCTTATTGTAAGCGACATGGCCCTTGTTTTTCTGTGAAGGTGCTTGTAAGGACTGGTGGTTGCGGTTTGTCCCTGTTTCTAAAACGTTGTTGATATTTGGACATGTTGATATTTGGTATGAGTTATTGGTTAAAGGAACAATGTCCCGTGAAGTTTCTTTCTAAAAAAAAAAAACGTTTTCTTTTGGCTAGTGAAAGTTAGAGCAGTTCTTACTGTATGGTGTGTGTTATATAAAACATGAGCTTACCATAATCACAGTAATTCTTAATCATATTCAAGGGCTTTTGGAGAGAAATGAGACAAACTACAGCACTGCAGAGGGGAGGTGTGTGTGTGTGTGTCTGTGTCAAGATGGCGCTTGTTGACGCTTGTTAATGTTACCTCAAGGCAATTATGTTTCTGCACTGTCAAATAGGCCAACATCTAATCTATAGCATCAAAGCCTTAGATTTTTTTTACAAGCGACCCTCTCTGGATTATAGATATTTTGTTCAAGTTTTTGTTAATAACTATTACACTTGGTCCAGATGACAAGAATATGACTACGATTTAAGTGGAATTTATATTAATGCAGTATTTATATTATGTTTGTTAACACATTCACTGCCAGGGCCTTTCTAATGCTGGCAGGTAGCTTCTTCCACGGCGTCGAAAACCTGCCGTCACCAGACCTGTGGCACCACAGGACGGGGCAGGGCCAGAGATATGTCGCAGAGCAGCATTGTGCCGTCATCGGTCCGGCGTAGTGACAGCATTAAGGCGCCGTTAGTCGCCGCACGGGCGCCACCCACCATTGGGCTTGGGCACCAGGTGAAGGGGGGAGGCCCAAGGACTGTTCGACGAACGATGCCAAGGCGTTCCATGGTGTCGAACTCAGCCCTTGCAATAGCGAGCTTGTGTGGGCCAAGACGGCGGGCCTTGGCGTGCACAGGTGGGCCATCGGTGGAGATGTAGTGCAACACGCCATGTTTGACGGAGGCAGATGAGAAGGTAGGTGCGGTGATGTCTGAGAACTCCTCGAGGAGGTGAGAAAAGTCATCAGCGGGCGAGAGGGCACTGGACAGCTTTGTAGGGGCAGTGTCACTGTGTTCACAGGGAAATGAGACGAATGTTTCGGCGTGGACGAGGCGGCGGTTCCTCACATCCACTATAGAAGCTTGTTGGCAAAAAAGAAATCAGCAAGAGAGGGGTGGACACTTTCGCTGACACAAAATCCCAGGTGAAACGCTGACCAGCAAAACACACGGTCACAGTGCATGTGCCAAAGCTGTGGATCGTGCTGCCATTGGCAGCCACAAGGGGGGGGGCGCGTGGCCCTGCTCGAATGTCTGTGGCTGATGCTGGCAGCACACTCATATGGGCGCCTGTGTCACAGAGAAATAGTCCGTGAGCCAGGACCCCAAATATGGGGTCATCACTACCATCTGGGGGGAATAATTCTCATAGTGATTTTTGGGTAGGTATACACCCCTAGAGCTAGGAAAAATGTGATAGCCTTGCATCGGTGGTAGCTATCTGTGTGTTATCACTCCTTTTATAACCACAAGCCAAAACACAGTTTTCAAAATCCGAATGAAGCATTCTACTTCAAACTGATGGTTCTCTCTTATTATTGACCCTCTCTCTCTAAAAAATGGTTGGGATAAAGCTCAGACTATATATTGTTCAGAAAGGTTGTTAAAATTAGCATATCTAGAATATCTTTCTATTACAGGCAGTGACAACATAGTGACTATATGTGACATAAGATGTACTTCGGTTTTAATGAAAGATGGAACACAAAGGGTTCCTTTGTAAATTACCTAAAGATTTAAAACCATGTTTACATACATAGATTCTAAGGAAATGTATTATGAAATTCAATAAACAGAATATAGTGCAAGTGTGTAAGAAAATATCCAAAATGGCCACTAAACACACGCCTGGCAATTTTTTACTTGTAATCCGCTTGTCTTAGAATACCTCTGTGTAATACCTATTTTTTTTAGGGTTTTCATGTGTAGAATCATCCATTCCTGTTTTTTTAAAATATCAGGTCAATCATGTCAAAGGTCAGGTCAAGATTAAATTTGACCTCTGGGAGAACAACAAATGGAAACAACTTGATGAACTTTCATTCAATTTGTTTTGTGAAAAGTGTCATTAACATGTCACAAGAACTGGTATTCATAATAACCTGAATGTAAAATCATATAATCTAACGGCAAATATGTATCTTTTGCAACTACATCTGTATTCTCCAACCCACATCCTGTTCTACCTCATCCTTACAAGTATCCTCCTTATTGACATCACTCCTCATCTGTAGCATGAACATATCATCAGTAACCATCTTCACCAGAGCAGTTACAGTACATCAGTGATATACTTCTCACTGTCTGTGCCCTACATTGATATTGCACCATGTCACATAGCTCTGACGGTGCTGGGTCACCCTTAGCAATGACAGGAACAGGAATATCCTGGATCTCCCATCCAAATTTTGTGACATCAAACGACTTGTCAGGTGGAGCTTGGTGGTCTGCCACTTTCCACAACATCACTTGTAAATGAGCCCACATGTGGTGCAACATGTTGGTCGGTGTTGGAGGAAGGGCCATTGACTTGTGGCACCCACCTCACCCAGCACATCAGGGTAGCCTGGGAAGTTCCCTGCCAGCAAAGTGGTGTGTGCTCTGATCTTGCCTTTGCCATACATATAAGACTGTCCAATCACAATGCTCCATCTGTACTTTACACTGTAGGTCCACCTGATACACCCCAATACACCAACAGGACAAGAACATCAGTTAAATCACTGAGCATGTGTATCATCATGTCTGCCTCATCATGACTAAATGCAGTAATCAGGTATATAGGAAATCATGGTGATGTCTGCCTCATCATGACTAAATGCAGTATCTATCATCAGCATTGAAGGTGTACAACATGCTCAACGGCTTCTGCTTCATGTTCTTACTCTTCATGATGACATCTCATATGGGTGATCTTTCTGTGTGTGAGGATACACCCCAATATTTTATGACCAAGACACACCAGTGCTTCAACTCTCCCTCTACTGTTTCTGCACATTTTGGGGAAGGCTTCAGTCCACTCCACTCATGCATCATGACAGCATCTTTCCTGATCGTTATGGCAGTCTGCTCCCCAGACTGGTGAGCAGAGACAGTGATCCAGAATCCATCATGGTGCTGACAGACAAAGTCTAGCTTAGCCTCTATGGCATGGAGCACATGCATCTTCGGCAGGCACTGGGTTAGATATCAAGCACACTGCACATGGCCAGCACGGAAGAAGTGCTTCAGTCATGTGCTTCATGAGAGAAAAGGTGAAGTTAATGTCAATGTGTCTCCCTGCACATTCAAACTGGTGGATGTGTAGTGTAGGAAGAAGTTGTCTACCCACTGTCAGCCAGTAGGATGGAAATGTGCAGTGTCCAGGTAGGCTACTGCTGTATCTGTTCAAATGTCTTTGGCCAAGTTGAGAGAAACCACTTCAAGAGTGCTGCTGACTCAGGACTGACCACTGAACTTGCCTGTCATGTTCTGCAACCACATGCATTTCCACTTCCAGTGCTGAACCTTGCATCAGTTTTGCAATGCAGCTGAAGAATGACTGTATAACATGCATCCCACCGGGATGCACAATTACATTATAGAGCTTTTCTGGCTGATTCCATACCTGTAAGGTGTCAACAAATGGCTCCATGTCAATTGTGAGGTGAATAGGGCTGTACATGTCAACCAGTGACCATATCTGCTGCCTGCTTGGACACCTGGTTGGACGATAAGGTGCGAGAGAGACCTTGACCTGACCTTTAGCACATAGGCCAAAGACTGACCTGCAAGTGAAAATATAACAGTAGAAATAGATTCTACACCTATGAACCCCCCGGTCCCCATATGAATCACCATAAGTTCACAGATTCCCTCACACAACTGCAATATTTTGTTGTTTTTAACATAATTTAGTACAATGGAACATCGCCATGGGATGGACACCATCTTTGATTTGGCAATACAAAATTAACTGATGGTAATTTCACTGATTCAGCCATATTTCTTGAACCCTAAGACCTAGTTTTAGACACCAAAACCACCTTTCTAGGTTGAACAGTATCATAAAGCCATTTAAGCTCATGGCAGTCATATTGGACGCCATCTTGAAAATGATGGCTTTACGAGAAATATAATTTCTTCGATTTTTTTGTATGTTCTTAAGCATGCCTAGACGTACCAGAACCAATTGAAAAACCTTTTGTATATTTTTTTGGGGGGGTTAATAGTATGTTTTCATAGACTGACCCATGTCATTTTCGCCTAGTGTTATAAAATAAAATGCATGATAGCACCCATAAAGCTACCATTGGTGCAAGGCTATCACATATTTTCTAACTCTAGACATGCATACCTTGACAAAAATCACTATGAGCATTATTCCCCTCAGATGGTAGTGACCAACCCCCCTGGCTCACGGACTAAAAGTGTGACACAGTTTCATCACTTTCATCACTTCATCACTTCAGTGATGCTTGCAGAACTCGGCTCCGCCTCGTTCCTGACCGCATCACTGGCGTGCCAATAATGTCGGTAAAGCACACCCTCTCGTGTAATATTGCTTAATTCTTCTATAGCACTTGCTTTCAAAGGACTGTACCCTGCACTCAGTGTAAGGTGGAGAGTACAAGTGACTTGTAGAGTCTTGACCTTCACTGAGAAGCTGATGGTGTTACTTTTCCAAATACTGGCCAGTCTCATCATGGCTGATGTTGCAATGCCAATTCTTGCTTTTATCTCTTTTGTGGAGCTGCCGTCTTCACTCACAAAGGACCCGAGGTACTTAAAGTACTTTACTTCCTCCAGCGTCTGCCCGTTCATTATGATCTTCGTTGGAGATACATGGTTGTGGCTGTTGACCAGGATCTTACTTTTCTCTGCACTTATCTCCATGCCATGTGCTCTCGCCGCCTCTGCCAGTCTGGTGGTGAGTTCCTGGAGTTCGGCCTCGCTTTTTTCCCCATGAGGTCGATGTCATCAGCGAAGCGGAGGTTGGAGATGGGTACAGAGGAAGTCCTGGATGGATAACATCAAGGAGTGAACTGGCTGGAGCTTCCAAACTCTGCTTCGCACAGCAGAAGATCGTGAGCGCTGGAGATCTCACAACGCGTCGCGACGCGTTGTGAGCAGGTATAGGTATGGACGAATCCACAGACGCGCTGCCTGTAGGCAGCCATAGCTGCGGTGTCAACGCTCCGCACTGCGACACCGCAGCAATGGCCGCCTACAGGCAGCGCGTCTGTGGATTCGTCTATAAAATAGGGCTGAGGTGGTTAATGTTTCATAATATAATAATTTATATCTGAAGTAACAAGTAACTAAAGTTTTCAAATAATTGCAGGGGAGTAAAAGTACAATATTTGCCTCTGAGATGTAGTGGAGTAGAAGTAAAGAATAAGATGGAAATTGGAAATACTCAAGTAAAGTACAAATACCTAAACATTGTACTTAAGTACAGTACTTGAGTAAATGTACTTAGTTACTTTCCACCACTGATTAAGGCCTTCTCCCTTTCCTCCCCTTCAGCCTCCAACCTTCATTGTCCCACATCACGTGACTAAGACTCCTTCATCCCAGTCGTGTTGTTTTTCACAGGCCTACTGTTGGACAGGATTCGACCTAATCATGGAACAAAGACCCATATACAAGGTACCCATATATGGGGCCGTCCGAGATCCACATACAAGGAGCAGGCGTGGCCCGATCTAGGTGTGCTTTCTGTGTATTACAGAGACTGAGGTGCTCTTATTTTTATTTGCACAAGAGACATAGGTTCTCTGTATTCTTTTTATTAAAGACAATTTTGTGTCTTCACTTCACTATATTATGTATTTTGTACAATGCCCTTATTTATATAATCTTGACTTGTTATTTGTTGTTTGTTACATGTTACAGGATCCAATGTTTGCGGTGAAATAAATTAAAAAAATGTCTGTGAGACATGAAGCCATAAGATCATTGTTGTGTATTATTGAACAATTTAAATGTGTGTGTGTGTGTGGGGGGGGGGACCAAATTGCCCAGGACCGGCACCGGCGGAGAGCAACATCTTGCAATATTGTGTCGTACAATAAAATGATAAAAAAAAAATTACAGGGGTGATGAATAAAAGAATAAAAAAGTTATTTACAGGGGGATGAATAAAATATTTACAGGGGTGGCCTGAGAACCATTGGCCTACAGCACTTTCTGGATGTGTGAAGTTTAATGATGTTATGGCTCCATCTAGCGGTGACGAGGGGAACATTTTTCGTTTTTCTTTGAGGAAATCATTGTTTACTTTGTCCCCATTGAACTAGATCTCTAAATATTTATATTATATAAATGCATTTTATATATTCTATCATTGAACTAGATCTCTCTATATTTATATTATATAAATGCATTTTATATATTCTATCATTGAACTAGATCTCTATATATTTATAGTAAATGAATGTATTTGATATATTCTATCATTGAACTAGATCTCTATATATCTATATTATATAAATGTATTATATTCTATCATTGAACTAGATCTCTATATATCTATATTATATAAATGTATTATATTCTATCATTGAACTAGATCTCTATATCTATCGTCTATTATATAAATGCATTTTATATATTCTATCATTGAACTAGATCTCTATATATTTATAGTAAATGAATGTATTTGATATATTCTATCATTGAACTAGATCTCTATATATCTATCGGCTATTATATAAATGCATTTTATATATTCTATCATTGAACCAGTGGTGGTATCATTGATCAATGATACCACCTCTGGTAACCTTTGCATATATCTAGTCTCTTTGCATAAGATATATATTATATCTAGTCTTGACGACCATGCAGTCTTTTGCAAAGGTTAAAATGCGATTTAGATTAAAGGGATATTTCACTTTCAAAAAAACGTTGGTCATTTTATCATCTACTCAGGCCTTTGTGAGCCCCCCAGACAGTTTTTAAGTCTGGGGTTGCTTGTCCTTTAAATGACATTAAATTATTAAATAAGATTAGAATGTTGTTTAGACAGATGCCAGGTTCATTTGAAGACCTGGCATACTAGTGTGTATAGTTTCAATGTACATATATATATATATATATATATATATTATTTTTTTTTTGTATTGTTATACTGTTTAGACTGATGCTAGGTTCTTGGTTTACCTGTGATCCTATAGTTTACTGAGGCACTACACTGTCTGCATTCTATGTATGCGTTTACCTTGATGCGTTTACCTTGTTTATTGTAAGTTACTCTGGATAAAGAGCATCTGCTGGGTTATCATTATCTGATAAAATCTTTATTTGTATTATTCCCAAAATTGCTGTTCTACAAGCCCTCGGGTCAAGTTGAGCTTGTAGATCAGAAATGTTCTCTATTTTTCCAAGTGACATAGTATAATAGGCTTCAAAATTGACTTACTGTAGGATTCATTGATAGGGATATCAAATGAATAATTGACATATTGTAGGATTCTGTGTCGTGTATTTGGAAGCTCACAGGTTCAATACGCTGCTAGAATTTCACTTTAATAAGTCATATCACATGGGGCGGCCATAGCTGAGTGGTTAGTGAGCCCGCCTAGGGAGCCAGAGGCCCTGGTTGCCCCAGGTACGATTCCAGGCCAGGCCAGCAAATGTGTCGATGAAATGAAATTTGTCCCTGAGCAAGACTCTTAACCCCTAATTGCTCACAGGCCCTCATTGGAAACAAGACCGCAAGGACTTTCATGAACGGACCTGTTAAAGGAATTATCCTTATATAATTGCAACAACACACCATTGCATATAAATTACACAGCATTTATTTGTCAATGTGACTGTTTTTAAACATGACGCCAACTGTTCTTTCATGTCATCGATACACATTCCATCACAAATACCAACAACCACAACTTCACAGCAGGATGTGTACATGTTTTTGCTCTTGAATGTATAGCCATCAATATATCACATCATGTGAAATGACAGCGTGTATGATTTTGCCATAAATATGTCAAGTCTTTTTTGTCATATTTGGATCTGGGCTAGAATCACAATGTTTACTAGATCGTTGGATCACAACGGAGGCTCTGAGAGTGTACAAATGTAACCAAATGGACCCTTACAGGTCTGTAACTCTGAGTGTGTACATATTCTCATACATTTTTGTCTCTGGCCGCCTCAGTAAATAACTTTTTTTCATCCACGACACCCCTAAATTACATTTTTACTTTACAGCACCTTACATGTATGATATATTACGGTAAGTAAATAATGTATAATTAGGACAGATTGCAAATAACTTTATACTTTAGAAGTTTAACCACTTGAAAAAAAATAGCCGATCTACAAGCTTGTGTTGCGACGCGTTCTGAGCTTTGTAGATCTGCAAATTTTTGGCAAAGTAGATTTGGTGTAGATGGAAAAAGAACGCACCAAGTGCAGTGCAACTCATGTCCGTTTTACAAAGTATAGAGGTGGTTAAACTGAAGTGATATTGATCAATTCCTAAAAATATCCAAGTATTCTGCGGCACCTACATTGAGAAACCCTGGTGTACAAATGGAACCAAATAGACCCGTAAAGGACCCTTGCGGGTCCATTTGGTTCCATTTATACACCCTCAGAATCAAATAAACACTGAGGATTTTACAGTGTAAATTGGGGGGGGTCCAAGACATATAAAAAAGAAAAGAAAAAAGGAGATCTCCGGTCGGCAAACACACTGGACATTCCTGAGAGATGAAAGACAAAATGTGCAGACTCTTAAATGATAGTGGATTTTAGATTTGCGTTTTAGGTTACTCGTTTTTTAGATAGATACCAGCACATTTTTTATTCTGAACCTTTGAAGTAATAATGCAGTGTTTTTAATGACACAATGTTTTTTAAACCTGTGATAATGAACGCTGAATAAACAAACAAAAAGACAAGGAAACAGGTAACAAATTGGGGTTTGTGGTCTTATGCGTTATCAAATAGGGGGTCCTTGAAGTGAATACGGTTGAGAATCACCGAACCAGAATGTTGACGATGTGGTCCACAACCCTGCAAGTCCCGTCTACCGGTGTCCTGCTGGTCTTTGTGGGTCTTCAGGGCGTCCGGCAAGTCTCAACTAGTTCTGGGGAGGCTCTTTGGGGGTCTTCTGGGGGTCCCCCCGTGTCTCCAGCAGCCCCAGCAAAACGGCCTCGGCCTCCAGCAGGGTGGTGTCCGTGGAGGCCCCCAGGAACCGGGAGGTGAGTTCCAGGTCGACGAGCCTCAGTCGGACGCGGGCTCCTCTCTGGTAGCGCTCCGGTTCCGCGGCCGGCCGCTTCACCACGCAGTGGAACTTCCCCCCGAAGTCCACGTACAGGTCGTCCTGGATGATGTGGAAGATCCGACCCTGGACCACCTGGATGAGAGACATTTTCACTAGTTAAAGGGATACTTCACTTTCGGGCCGGGGACACATTTAAAAAAAATATTAAAAATAAATGAAAAAAGTTATGGAAAATTCATGGCCCCCTCACACATTAGTAGGACACTGCGTGTCGTGAGGGGGCCATGAATTTTCCATAACTTTTTTCATTTATTTTTAATATTTTTTTTAAATGTGTCCCCGGCCCGAAAGTGAAGTATCCCTTTAAGTCATTTAACTCATTGAGTGCCAGATTTTTTTCTGGCAGTGTGGTCCCAGTGCCAGAGATTTTTACTTAGATTTTCAAGTAGTTACAGAATTTTTTATCTCCAGTATAATCGATTCCCTGATGGGTGCTAATCACTGAGGGTTGCACTGTGTGGTTTCACAAATGTCAACGAGGTCATCGCGACCTTGTTGACATTAATTATCTGATGTTGAAAATAGCATGTCTGGGCCAAAAATTCATAGTAAAAAAGAAAAGTGCTTAGGAGCCGAGATACAGCCTTTTTCAGTAATAAGTTAAACAAGGAGTGAATGGAGGGTTAAGTCATTTAACTTAACCCTCGAACACCTGAATGGAGACATTTTAACCCATTAAAACCGGGAATGCATCTCTGTCATTTTAGATCTGCTATTTCTTTTTTTTTAATCGTTTAAGTTTTTGCAAATCTTTGAATATACATTTTTTAAAGCGAACATTTGTAACTCATATATTTGCTTCTGGAGGTCCCTGGAACAAAATATTTGTTTTACAAATGTTGGCTTTACAAATATATATTCAAAGATTTGCACAAATTTGAATATTTTTGAATAGCCAAAGTATAAACGAATGGCTTTAGCTAAAAATGGCACAGATGCATTCCCGGAATGGGTTAACTAGTTAATTAGTTAGTTAACTAGTTAACCTAACCCTGGACCATCTGGATGAAGACATTGGAACAAAAAACATAAAAGTCACTATCTGTGATTTATGAAACGGCGCGAAAGAAGCGCGCATATGGGATACCAAGAATCAAAAGGTTGTGGTTTATTTACGCAGGTATTTTTCTGTATGTCAGGCAGTCTCAATCGAAAACAACAAATGAATAAGTAAAAACTCCCATATCTGCTGGGTGAAAAATACAGCAGTGTACAAAACACAGCAGCAAGATTAGTAAGCTGTCGTGACAGAAGACGGATGTCTACTGAAGCACAAGGACACATCTGTGTCATTTTAGATTTGAGCTATTACCATTATTTTATACTTTGGCTATTAAAAAATGGCAGACCTACAAGCTCATAGCACGGCACCGAGTGCCGCGCTATGGGCTGGTAGATCTGCTATTTTAGAAAAATCGTGAGAATGTGTGCAAATCTTTTGAATATCTATTTATTTTTTAAAGCGAACATTTGTAACTGTCAAATGTCTCAACAAATGTCTACATTTTTCTGAAAAACTATTGTTGCTAGATCAGTGGTGCTCAAACTTTTTCCATGTCAAGGACCCCTAAAATGATATGTATTTGGCCCAAATACCCCCATCTCAAAATGTGTTGTTCCTAAGCTATGATGACTAAATCTAAGACTAAATGTATTGACAATTTCGTCAAGAAATAAAAACTAGACTAAAATGTAAGGGAGGGACGAGTGGAGAAGAGATCCAGTAGAACTAAAAGTCATATTATGCGTGGTTGCACTCGGGTGTTGCGCTCTGAAAATAGCAGATCTACAAGCTCACACAGCTTGTAGATCGGCTATTTTCAGCATGCAACCAAGTGTAAAATCAGCCATTGCGACGCCATCAAGGCACCGCCAAAATACATTTTAGTCGACTAAATCAACTGTAGATTTAGTCGACTATAATCGTATGATATTTAGTCAACTAAAACTAGACTAACACTAAAACATTTCAGATGACTAAAATGTGACTAAAACTAAATGGAATTTGATTCAGAAGACTATGACTAAAACTGAAAATTTGCTGTTAAAATCAGCACTATTGAAGAGGACCGCGATGGAAATAAGCCCTCTGGCTTTGTCGTGTTTACATCCTCTGTGATGCATTGACTGCATGTCGGAAAGTGCTCTTGTGCTCTTTTTTAACCCATTCAACCCGGGAACGCATAGCTGTGTCATTTTAGCTATAACCATTATTTTATACTATTCAAAAATAGTAGATCTACAAGCTTGTAGATCTGCTATTTTCTTTGAAAATCGTTAAACTTTGTGCAAATCCTTGAATATATATATATGTTTGTTTTTTTTATATAGCAAACAGTTTTAAGTTACATCTTTGCTTCTGGGGGATTCTACAAATTCTAACAAATATCTTGCTATATACATCAGGTGTTCTCAAAATTTTTCATGTCAAGGGCCCCCAAAATGATATGTATTTGTCCGTGGACCCCAATCTCAAAATATTTTGTTCCAGGGTCCCCCCCAGAAGCAAAGATTTGAGTAAAAAATGTGTAAACTTAAAGATTTGCACACATATTCACGATTCTTTTTCAAAAATAGCTGATCTATAAGCTCGTAGCGCGGCACTCGGCTTGTAGATCTGCTATTTTTGAATAGTCCAAAAGAAACATGTGTTCCCCGGATTAAGTCACCAAATAAAAAATCAATCAATAACACAGGTACCTTGTCCTGAACGGGCCCCATCTGGATGAGAGGAGAGCTGCGGAGCAGAGCGGAGAACGACCCGGGTGTAGCGCTGCTCCTACTGGGTCTGCTGCTGGTTCTACTGGTCTGGTCCTGCAGGTAGACACGTCACAATTATTACATAATAACCCAATCGCAATTACTTGAGATAATAAAAAAAAATGGCATAATCGTTTCCATGTTGTTGAAACATTTTCATACATTTTCAAACATTTTCCCAAAATAGCAGAAATATCTGATCTACAAGCTTACACCACGTGTTGTAAGCAGTGGTGGAAAAAGTACTCAAATGTTTTACTCAAGTAAAAAGGTACCAATACTGCAATGTAGAAATACTCGGTTACAAGTAAAAGTCCGGAATTCAAAATTGACTTGAGTTAAATGTACAAAAGTATTGGTATCAAAATGTACTTAAAAGTACCCAAAGTAGAAAGTACTCATTATGCAGTATGTTCCATTTCACAAGTTTCCAAATGTAGTAAAAGGCTTTGAAAATAGCAGATCTACAAGCTCACAACGCGTCGCAAGGCGACGCGTTGTGAGCTTGTAGATCTGCTATTTTCAAATAGCCTAAGTATACATAGGGCTGTAGTGGTTAATGTACAAAGTAACTAACAATCTACAAAGTAACTAGAGTTTTCAAATAATTGTAGTGGAGTATAAGTACAATATTTGCCTCTCTATAATATTATTGCAGTTTGTCCAGCTGTGCACAGTTATTTTTTTATTATTATTAATAATGCATGGGACACTGGATGGGTAGAGTGTTGTTAAGGTTGTTTTATGGTCATTTAATGAATTAATTAAGCAAAAAAAATCGTACATGCCCGCGACGCAGTGGGTGCGGGGGGGCCGAGTGGTGGTCAAGTTCAGCCCCCATGGCCACGCACAAAAGCCGGCGTCCATGGCCTCTGCGATTAAGTGCCTCTGGAGTTGGAAATACTCCAGTTAAGTAAAAGAAAATACTTACATAAGTACTTAGTTACGTTACACCTCTGGTGACAGCCTAGCCCTGAAACATGACTGTCATATCGTGACAGTCATGGCGCAACTTGTTCCTGGCTTTTGAATGTTCTCCATTTACAACCCCTACATCTACTTAAACGTTCAGATTTCAACTATAAAGTGCTGACCCCACGGCCACGGATGTTTCCAATCACTTCGGGTGGGTCTAAGTACCCGTATTTGCCGTATTGTGAAATAAAAAGCATTTTAATCCGATCGGTGGCCATTTACTTTAAATGTCCTTCATATGCTTTCAACAACGCGACCCTATTGGTTGGGAGGTGTATTGCACTCTGAACACATTACAACTCTATGAGAAAATGGCCGCCGATCGGATTAAAATTAGTTTTATTAAACAATACGGAAGATACGGGTACTTAGACCCATCCGTTTCAACTTGTTACATCCGTGGCCGTGGGGTAAGCACTTTATATTTGAAATTTGAACGTGTATGTAGATGTACGGGTTGTAAATGGAGAACAACCAGAGCTAGTGACAGCCCTTACCTGCTGCTTCTGCTGGTCAGCCTTCAGGAGGTCAGTGTGCAGGTCAAACGCCTCCGCGAAGCCGGTCACTCCTCCATCCTTTGTGTCGCTGCTAAAACTAACCCTTGTACTATTATTATTATTATTCTTATAATTAACGCGTTGGTGACCATTGAACAACAGCCGCGACGTTGTTTTCGTTCGGTTCAACATCAGCCTCACGGACGCCGCCATCTTGTTTTAAATCCCACAATGCAAGGCGCCGATAGAAGAGCCGTGATGGATGTGTGTGTACCGGTGCGCCATCTAGTGGATGTAGTTAGAAGTGATGACCTAGAAATACCTGCTTCTGGTGACTGATATTGTCCTTCTTGCTAATGAATGTTAGACTCATTTAAAACACACGTCCCTGCTTCTGGTGATAATGTCCTTTTAATTAATGTTAATGTGAGCTACTGCCGACTGAGTCACATGTAACTGTGTCAATTTACTGGTGGGATAAATGACACCCTTTAATATATTCACAATTGGTTTTGGCAACAATAAAATATCAGATACACAATAAAGTGCGGGGTGCGTAAATGTTGCTTATGCCAATGGAATAATTGATTAACCTTGCAGACTACGCCACTTAGGTTTGGATTAAAGGAGCCTAAGAACTCCTTGATTAACTCTCTTTCTTTCAACAGGCTTTTTACAGGTTCGAGATAACTAGGTAAGTATTTAACTTTAGGAGAACACCACAACTTAAAACCCAGGAGGAAACTGAAGTCGACACAATGGATAAAAAGGGTGAACATACATTTATTTGAATTATCCCTGTTACAAGAGGCCTCTGTGCCTTTAAAACCAGCATACAAAATAAACAACAATCCTAAAATATAAACCCTAACCTCCTATGGCGCCGCTAAACTAACTAAAATGCAAAACAATGGGCGAAACAACAATAATAGCAAGAGCGCAAATAAACAGCATAATAGGCAACAGTACTTTTACAAAAGTAAAGTGCGGTGCTATATAAAGTGCGTTCAGTACTATGTGGACTTTAGGCCATTCAAATGCAACACCGGGGGTTCTCTTCGGCCAAATATGCAGAGTGTGCAAAATAGCAAATGTGCAAATTAATAGCAAGATGTGCATCAATTACTTAGGGATAAGTAAAGTGCAGGTGCTATTAAAATACAATAAAAGATGCTATAAATAATTAAGACAAGTGTGTGCAAATACTGGGGGAAAACAGGTGGAGGGAAGCCAAGCCAGGACTCTTCAATTGTTCGTCTGTTTCTTTATCACCGCCTGGAAGTACAGAAACAATAGGCCAGTTCAACTGTTTACAGGTAAGGTACTGTGGGCTGCTGGCGGTGGTGGCTATCACAAATCGAGTGTTGCGTGGATAGAAACTTACTCCGAAGGCAGCTTTCGCTGCCTATTGATGGAGTTGCGCGTCGCAACACTTTAGCCTCTCTTTCGTCCGCTCCTCTCCAGGTCCTGCTTCACTCTTTGTATGGTCTGGTCGTCGCTGCTTTCGTCCTCTCCTTCCCCTCTGCACACACAGTCTTTCTCGGGTCTTTCTATAATGGAGCCGTCTGCCAAATGTTTGCTCGTTGCTTTCGGTGGCTGGCAGCACGCACTCTCCCGTCTCTCACACCCTTTACCTCGGCTACGCTCTGGGACTTTCTGTGTCGCACCGGTCCTTTCACACACACTCTCCTGCTCCCTGTCCTTCTCGCTCCTCTTCCTTTTTGAACTGAGCGGTTTATTCTCATTGCACAGAGACACCGCGCCCTTCTCCGTCGTGGTTGGCTGTCGATGACGTGACCTGCTGTGGGATTGGGCCGTGGGGACCGCGCCCAAGCGTCAGTCAATCTCACAGCTGTTTGCTGTCATTGTCAATTTGGGGCATACCAAGTGGCTCGGGGACCGGGGGGAAAACATGTTCATTCATAAATAATACAGTGCAGTCATCACAATAAAGGTTAAAAGGGTGTTAAGATGATGAAACAGTGCATCAATATAAATAACAAAAAATAATAATAATGTCCCGTTTTCCACCCTGTCACATTCCCCCCCACTTTATCGTTAGCAGTCCCTGCTGACCCTACACATCTCGATACCTTGCAGGTGGCTGTCCAAAGTTCGCTCGGGCCGACCTCCTAGGACCACCCTGGTCCACTGGGACCGGCACAAACCCGTAACACTGGGGCCAGGTGGGCTCCAGGGTCACGGGCTCTGGAACGGATGCAGGGTTCTCGGTCACTGTCCTAGGAGCTACACAATTTTTTTATGCATTGCGGTGAATGGTTCGATCTCGCCCTCCCTTCTCTGGCCGTATGCGGTACACCAACCCCGCATCTCCTATTTGCTCCAGTATCACAAAAGGCTCGGGGTCCCACCAGGGGCCCAGTTTTCCCTGTCCTTGGCGATTCCTATTCCGTGTCCATACTCGCTCTCCTGGCAATAAAGGGTTTACAGTAGCCCTGCGGTCATAAACTCGCTTGCGCTGCTCGGCTGCTGTCCCCATTCTCTGACTCGCCGTCCGATAAGCTGCCACCATGCGTTGCTGATGGTTCTGTACCCAATCGCCCACCCCCACTCGAAGTTGCGAGTTCGGCACCCCCAACTCTACGTCTACAGGACGTCGTAAATGGCGACCGAACATCAAAAATGCAGGGGCATAACCAGTGGCACCATGAACCGTATTATTATACGCATGAACTAATTCTGGTAAGTGTTCGTTCCAACGACCCTGTTTATCGGCCTCCAGTGAGCGCAACATATTGAGTAGGGTCTGATTAAACCTTTCCACCCCGCCGTTACCAGCCGGGTGGTAGGGGGTGGTGCGACTTTTACTAATACCATAGGTCTGACATAAGCTCTGCATAAGTTCGGACTCGAAGTTCGGACCTCGGTCCGAATGGAACCGGGCCGGGCAACCAAATGGCTGTATAATATGGGTCCATAGGGCACGGACAGTGGTATGCGCGGTCTGGTCTCGGGTCGGAATGGCCCAACTATACCTAGTGAATAGATCAGTAGCTACTAGAATATTTTGCCATGCGTCATGGGGTCGGCCTAGAGTGAGGAAGTCTATGGCCACTACTTCTAACGGGAAGGACACTTCAAACGGCTGTAAGGGGGCCCGAGGCTCTAACCTGTCTCTTTGCAGGCTGCAGACGACACAACCCTGCTGGAACCGACGCACCGCCCCCTCCATCCCAGGCCAATAGAAGCGGCGCCGGAGTTGCGCCAAGGTCCGTTCCACTCCAGCGTGCGCCGCAGCCACATGCAACCCTCGCCATACTTCCTCTCGCCGGAATCCTGGACAAATAAGCTGTGAATATTCTTCTCGAGTATATTGATCAGTCACTTGACGGTACAGTACATTGTCTTTCACTCGTAAACGGGTCCACTGTCGCAACAACTGACGAGCCTCCTGCGTCCAACCCCTCCTTTCCATTGCCGTCGGGGGTTTTCTCCGCTCCACACACCTTTTTACCACTTGTATATCAGGGTCCCGGTTCTGCGTTTCGCGCCACTCGTTCCCCGCCCACCCATCTCTCAGAGCTGCTGGCGTCAGCTCTATGGCTCCCACGACACCGGTTTGTATAGGGAACCTGGATAACGCGTCTGCATTGGCATTGTTTTTACCAGGCCGATATTTAATTTCAAAAGTAAACGACGCCAACTGAGCCGCCCACCACTGCTCCACCGCACCCAACCTGGCTGTCTGGAGATGCGCCACAGGATTATTATCGGTGAATATGGTAAATTGGACACCGGTCAAATAATCTTTAAATTTTTCGGTCACTGCCCATTTAAGGGCTAAAAGTTCTAATTTGAAGGAGCTATAATTGGCATCGTTCTGTTCGGTGGGATTGAGGCTCCGGCTTGCGTAAGCGATTACGCGCTCTTGTCCATCTTGGACCTGGGCTAGGACCGCTCCCAGCCCACGGCCACTCGCGTCAGTGTACACCACAAAGGGTTGGTCATAGTCAGCGTAGGCCAACACCGGGGCCTGCGTAAGAGCAGCTTTTAGCGCATCAAAAGACGTTTGGCATTCGGGGGTCCATACTATCTTACACAAATGGGACTTAACATCGTTGGGAATACCTATTAGTAAACTGTTCAGAGGCCTCGCAATGGCGGCGAAAGAGGACACAAAACGACGATAATACCCGGCGAGACCCAGAAATGCGCGGACCTCTCGCACAGTAGAGGGTGGGGACCAGTCCCTCACAGCAGCCACTTTCTCGGGGTCCGGGCGCACTCCCTCTCGATCAACGACATGGCCCAAGAACTTTACCTCCTTCTGTAAAAGTTTGCATTTGTCCAGTCGTAACTTCAGCCCGTGTTTTGATAACCGCTGGAACACTTGGTCCAGGTGCTGCAGATGAGAGGAGAAGTCAGGTGAATATACGATTATATCATCAAGATACACTAAAAGAGATTCCGTCACCTGACCACTCAAACATTGCTGCATGAGTCTCTGGAAGGTGGCTGGTGCGTTACACAGTCCGAACGGCATCCTCTGAAATTCGAATAGCCCCAAAGGGGTCGTGAAAGCAGTCTTCTCTCGATCGCGGGGGTCCATCCCCACCTGCCAGTAACCGCTGGCCAAGTCAAGGGTGGAGAACCACTGGGCTTTGGTCAGGCTGGTCAACGTCTCCTCGATCCTCGGCAGGGGGAAGGCATCTTTATGGGTCACGGCATTCAGTTTCCGATAGTCTACGCAGAACCGCCAGCTGCCATCCTTCTTCTTCACTAGGACGATGGGTGCGGCCCATGGACTGCAGCTTTCTGCGATGACGCCCTTCTCCAGCATTTCGCTCAATAGGGTCTTCATTTCTTTATACATCGACGGGGGCAACGGTCGGTGCCTCTCCCGTATCGGTGCAGCGTCCCCGGTAGGTATCTGGTGTTGCACTGTATCAGTTCGACCGAAGTCTTCATCGTGGACTGCAAACACCCTCTTCCATTTGTGCAGCATCGCCCGCAACTCCTCCTGCTGCTCCTCAGGTAAGTCAGTGCGCTCGGCCAGCGCCCGCATCTCTTCAGGTAAGTCAGGTGTCGGTTCGTCATCTTCCACACTCACAAAGGACACTTCCACTTCTCCATTGGCCCTCATGGACAGGTTCAAGTCCCTGTGTCCCTGGATGTCGGCCTCATCGACTGGATACAATCGTCCTAACTTCTGGTGGCGGCCCACGAACAGGCTGTAGGCATGGGGGTTACAGATCCGCACCGGGACTCGGCCACCTCTCACCGTGACCAGTGCACGGGCTACTCCAAGATCCCCTCCGTCTGGTAAGGCCTCCATCAGGGCTTCATAATCGGTTCCACTTGGTCCTTTCCAGGTCCGGCCCCACACCACCACTTCACTTTTGGCTGGGACTCGTATGCGCTGGTGGCCGACCGGCCACACATAACCCAGGGATCCATCCTCGTTGGTCACTGCCTCCACCCTCCTGCAGGCGGCGAAAGCGTCCTTCCAGAGAGTCCTCTTCTGCGGGAGAGGAAAAGCAGACCTCCCAGGCCATTTGAATAATGCGTACCAACACGCTTGTACAACGTTCATGCCAATGATCAAGGGTTGTGTACAGTGCTCATCCTTGACAATTACGACCCCCCTCCCTGGTATTTCCACTCCTTCCAAATTCATGTCCAATACTGCATAGCTAGTATAAGGTAGGTCGAGACCATTTGCGGCTCTTAATGTGAAAACCAGCGGCTTTTTCCCCAATTTTTCTTGCGAGAAATTTTCATCAAATAGACTTTGTTGCATTAGTGTGACTTGTGACCCCGTGTCTAATAAACCCTGCAAGTGGACCCCCTCTATGGTCACTCCGATGGTCGGACATTGTCCGATAAATACTTCAGTAGCCCTGGACTCCTCAATTGAGTGTTCAACCCCTGTTGCTCGGACCTCGGCGACAGGGCGTTTTAGTTTAATTGTACCCGGTCAGCTCTACAGAACCTAGCTATGTGCCCCGGCTGTTTACAATGGCGACATATTGGCCTACCTCCCTCATCCCATTCGTTGCGCTGGAACGGCTCGTAACGGCGTTCATGTCGAGGTGGAGTAGGCGGCCGTGGAGCGGTTGGAGGCGGGATGAGCGGTCGAAGCTCCTTCAAGAGTTCCTTGGTTAAACCTTGCATCTGTGCTTTCACATCGTCCATGATTTCTCGTTTCAGATTTTCCTTCCAAGCAGAGTCCTGTGGGGGTTTGGGAAAATTAATAGGGTTAACAGCATGGCAGGATATTTCAGTAGCTCTCGTACCTCCATGTTCAGTTTCTAGCAAGAGGGTCTCCGTGCGTAATGCGGCGAAGTCCTCATCCGGGTGTCGTCGGGCATATACGCGTAAAGCCTGGCCAAGGGGCCCTTCAGAAAGCCCCATAAGCAACTGTTCCCGGAGGATGACTTCAGAGGGGGCGGTGCCTGGGTCGTCTCGCCGCAGCCCGCAATAGAGCTCTCTAAGCCTCAAAATGAACGATTGTACACCCTCTCCTACCCGCTGGGTGCAGCTATAGAATTCTGACCTGATCTGTGAGACGGGCACTGTTTCCTTATATAAAGTGTCAAGATATTTAAATATTTTTGCCACAGTATCTCGGTCTGCCTCATCCACTACACTGATCTGCCGTTTGGCTTCGTCTGTCAATGTTTTTATCACCACAGCTACTTTCTTTGCTTCAGTTAAATCCTGCGTACTTAATAACCCTTTTATTTGTTCTTTCCATTCTCTATACTTTCCCTCACCTTCTGTGCCTCCAAACCTCGGCAACCATGGTGCACCTGGATAGACCGGCATCATCATCATTGTCACCACTTTTTCCAATACAAGAAAAAATAAAAAATAAACAAATATAACAGTTCAGTTTCTCCTGGTTTGTGTTGTTCTCTTTACCCAGTCCTGCCGCGCTACGCCAAAATATGTGAGCTACTGCCGACTGAGTCACATGTAACTGTGTCAATTTACTGGTGGGATAAATGACACCCTTTAATATATTCACAATTGGTTTTGGCAACAATAAAATATCAGATACACAATAAAGTGCGGGGTGCGTAAATGTTGCTTATGCCAATGGAATAATTGATTAACCTTGCAGACTACGCCACTTAGGTTTGGATTAAAGGAGCCTAAGAACTCCTTGATTAACTCTCTTTCTTTCAACAGGCTTTTTACAGGTTCGAGATAACTAGGTAAGTATTTAACTTTAGGAGAACAACACAACTTAAAACCCAGGAGGAAACTGAAGTCGACACAATGGATAAAAAGGGTGAACATACATTTATTTGAATTATCCCTGTTACAAGAGGCCTCTGTGCCTTTAAAACCAGCATACAAAATAAACAACAATCCTAAAATATAAACCCTAACCTCCTATGGCGCCGCTAAACTAACTAAAATGCAAAACAATGGGCGAAACAACAATAATAGCAAGAGCGCAAATAAACAGCATAATAGGCAACAGTACTTTTACAAAAGTAAAGTGCGGTGCTATATAAAGTGCGTTCAGTACTATGTGGACTTTAGGCCATTCAAATGCAACACCGGGGGTTCTCTTCGGCCAAATATGCAGAGTGTGCAAAATAGCAAATGTGCAAATTAATAGCAAGATGTGCATCAATTACTTAGGGATAAGTAAAGTGCAGGTGCTATTAAAATACAATAAAAGATGCTATAAATAATTAAGACAAGTGTGTGCAAATACTGGGGGAAAACAGGTGGAGGGAAGCCAAGCCAGGACTCTTCAATTGTTCGTCTGTTTCTTTATCACCGCCTGGAAGTACAGAAACAATAGGCCAGTTCAACTGTTTACAGGTAAGGTACTGTGGGCTGCTGGCGGTGGTGGCTATCACAAATCGAGTGTTGCGTGGATAGAAACTTACTCCGAAGGCAGCTTTCGCTGCCTATTGATGGAGTTGCGCGTCGCAACACTTTAGCCTCTCTTTCGTCCGCTCCTCTCCAGGTCCTGCTTCACTCTTTGTATGGTCTGGTCGTCGCTGCTTTCGTCCTCTCCTTCCCCTCTGCACACACAGTCTTTCTCGGGTCTTTCTATAATGGAGCCGTCTGCCAAATGTTTGCTCGTTGCTTTCGGTGGCTGGCAGCACGCACTCTCCCGTCTCTCACACCCTTTACCTCGGCTACGCTCTGGGACTTTCTGTGTCGCACCGGTCCTTTCACACACACTCTCCTGCTCCCTGTCCTTCTCGCTCCTCTTCCTTTTTGAACTGAGCGGTTTATTCTCATTGCACAGAGACACCGCGCCCTTCTCCGTCGTGGTTGGCTGTCGATGACGTGACCTGCTGTGGGATTGGGCCGTGGGGACCGCGCCCAAGCGTCAGTCAATCTCACAGCTGTTTGCTGTCATTGTCAATTTGGGGCATACCAAGTGGCTCGGGGACCGGGGGGAAAACATGTTCATTCATAAATAATACAGTGCAGTCATCACAATAAAGGTTAAAAGGGTGTTAAGATGATGAAACAGTGCATCAATATAAATAACAAAAAATAATAATAATGTCCCGTTTTCCACCCTGTCACATTAAGACAAATTGAAAACACGTCCCTGCTTCTGTTGTTCTTCTAATGAATGTTAGACTAATTTAAAACACACGTCCCTGCTTCTGGTGACTGATATTGTCCTTTTGGTATAAGGCCAAACACCCTGGAGTGGTTCACACAGGAGATGCTGAACTCTCTCCTCGAGGGGGGAAGTGTAAATGGCTCTGATTCCGCAGATAATTTGCTGGATCAGACTGTGGCCTGTGTTGACCGATGGTTGGAGAATTACAGAGAGCGTTGGCTGAATCTGTGTCTCCTTTTAAACCGTTGGTTAGAGCGCTTGTGTCATCCTGACATGTCATGATGCGTTATATCCATATATGGATTCCTGATCCTGAGGTCAAGCCATGTCCAAATTTAGAGTCTGTGATGTCAGACTTAAAGTCACAGTTATCTCCATATATGGGGTTCTGGGTGGTCAGTCATACCCAAATATGGTGTCTGTGAATGTGGACCCCACTGATAGCAGTCTAGAATGTATACGCAATTACGCATATATTATTTTTTATTATTACTATACTTGTGAGGACATCTACATTTTAGCAGAGGTGTAAAGTACTTAAGTACATTCACTCAAGTACTGTACTTAAGTTCAATTTTGAGGTATTTTGACTGAACTTTTTAGTCTGAACTTCTCAGTGTACTTTTTCTTCTACTCCACTACATTTCAAAGGCAAATATTGTAATTTTCCTCCACATTTTTTTTTTGAAAACCTTAGTTAGTAGTTACTTTGCAGATGTAAATTATTACATTATAAAACATATTTTATGCCTAGGCTATTTGAAAAATAGCAGATCTACAAGCTTACAATGCATCACGATGAGCTTGTAGAGCTGCTATTTTAAAACATTTTTGTACTTTTACTTTAAGTATAGGCTATTGTGAAGCCAATACTTTTGTACTTTAACTCAAGTAACATTTTGGACACAGGCCTTTTACTTGTAACAGAGTATTTTTATATTGTGGTTTTGCTACTTTGACTTAAGTAAAATATCTGAGTAGGCTACTTCTTCCACCACTGTATTTTAGGCAATTTTTATGAATAAGATTTTTTTTTAAATGTATTTTTTAAGCCTTAAGCCGAAAAATCTACAAGCTCACAATCTATTGCGCTGCAACATGTTGAGAGCTTATAGATCAGCATTTTTTTTGGGTGCATGACACTGGCACGCTACTAAAGTATAAAATCATAACTTACATTATTAGCCTATGATGTATATTCTGGTGGAAAGAGTGGCTGAATTAGTCTCCTGGTGAAAGGTTCAAGAAGGGAAGTCCAGTCCAAGGATTTCAGTTAGGTTTCTTTTTATTCCACCCAACAGGCAGACTGCCGGGTTTAAGGTCTGATTCAGCAGCGCACAGCATCACAGGTAACAACAGTACTTTATACCAGATTCAGATCCTACCCCCAAGGGAGGCCCAAGAGTTAAGACCCGCCCTTACTCCTTTGTCGTGGCTCGAGTCCCCGCCCACAGCCTGGTATAACATTAGCATTGTCCTTACAGTGTAACAAACTTGTCTTATTTCCAATTATCAAGCTTTACTATTACACAAAGGCTTGTTTAGTCATTCTTGTTCAACATCTCTTAAGCTTTAGAATAAGACCACACACATTATACATTCACCTTGTATGAGTGATTTAGACAAAAAGAGATGATTAAATAGCTTGACCTTATTCCTTAGATTCAAGAAGAGAAGTTACGTACAGTTAGCTGGTTTCTCCTCCAACCACTTTTCACCAAGGTTCACTCTTGTGTATTTACTACAAAATAAGCATTCAGTGTGAAATCAGAATATTTACAAGACTTCAATCTGAGTCTGCATGTCTTTCTAGAGACAGAGATCTTCTGGAGAGAGAGATAGAAAGAACAGCTGCATTCACCTTAGCCCTCTCCCTTGCATAAAGACAATAGTACTGTAATCAGCTCGAACCAAAACAAAAGAATGCTCTGTTGGACTCCAGCCAGCTTCAAACATTCTGTATACAATAGGACAATAGGTCTCTTTCCTGTAGGTAAACACACGTTTCTTTGGTTAATCAAATCAAGAGGTGTCTCTGTACTTTCACGGACCCCCACTTATGTATTCCATTTTCTCACCACACCTAGGCTTCTAACACAATGGCCAGAACTTTAGGGAATGCAAATTGATCGCATCTCAGCTCAGCCTTCATGAACAACTGGAGAAAACCCCCGACCAACATCTAAATTCATCAGGGTGTCTTTACTTCAAGCAAGTTCTGCTGTCTTATTATATCCTTACTTATATTCAAATATCACGCTTATGTTTGACAAGTATACATCAATCCCCTCTTGGGAGACTTAATAATGTCTACCATAAAGAAACTTTCAAACATTGGAAATAATAAATACTGTTAAACACTCTGGGTTAAAGTCTCCGCCAGCCATCTGTCGAACTTTGACAACGAGTGTCCTTTTCGTGTCCACGCGCACAGAATGTTCTCTGTCTTTCTTTTTTCGCCTGAGCTAAAAAACGCTGGTCTGTCTTCGTCTTGAGTGTCCAAGTTCTACTGGGGAATATTCAGTCCTTAAATCAGAAGCTGTTCACAGCTTGGGACATGAGACAGAGGGAAGTGGAATGTGTAATGGATCAGAGGTGGGGGTTGGATGTCATGTTTCAATGACACCTACAGGGCATCTCTCTCCACTGAGAGAGTGTACTGCAACTTTGTTGAATCTGGAAGGCCTGGACCTGGATTCCGGACCATGGCAGTATATCTGTGATACCACACCATCCAGCCATCTGTTTGATGGATGTGCTCCATCCGTCCTGTAGTGATGTAGTTCGAAGGCTTCTCACCGCTCCTCATCTGCTCGATGCCGCTCGACCTGAGACACTCACTCGTCGGCTGTTATCCGGGACCAGTAGACCTCCTGACCCCTGTAGAGATGAGTAGACAGACAGCCCTCCATGGACCCTCCTCTCTGAAGGGGGATGAGTTGTTGACGGTTCACCCCGGCTCCTGGTCCGTTTGAGCTGCATCTGCTGGTTTCCTGCCGCGGACACGCCTCCAGGTCTAGAGTGGGACTTTTTGAGGGACCTGGCATGGCATGGTCGGGGGCGTGCCGTTGCAGAACTCTGCTGTCCACTCAGCCTGATGTCCCCTCTTGGTACTGCATCCATCAGCGTCTCCAACTTTCTCCAACGCCATCAGTTCCTGACATGAAAATACTTGGAAAAAACTTTCCCTATACTTTCCCTAGGAAATTAGACATCCTTTTACAAATATCACATTTTAGCTATGCTTTAGACAATTTATTCCTACATAAATTACTCTGTCTCAATCTCTTTTTGTTATTTTTTACAAAACCATGATTCTCATTTGTTACTCATGGACCAGACCGTTTTAGCATTTTCCTAATAGTACCATTTTCCACAGTTTTAGCAACTTTTAACTCAATTTACCTAACAATACTTCAACATTTGTGTTATGATAATCTCTGTATAAGCGTCACCCCTCTTGGTTCTAAGTTTAGTAATATCAGAATTTTTACTCTCAATATTTTCAAAATGTTTACACGGTTTATGGCCTACTCAAATCTACTCTACTTAAGTACAGATTCACAAAGATCAGTGCTGGCGAAGTATCGGCACAAGGGTGTATATCCGTTTAAACAAATGTAACATAGACCTCCCTATCTGACTATCAGGTATTAACTAATCTTACTATCTTTAACCTATCGTTGGCCTCTTGAGCACGAGGATAAATCCTCCCCAGTTGCTTATTGCAACCCTCAAGGTCTGGCCTTTTACTAAAAACTATACTAATTACTTAGGTCTGCCTCAGAAAATTTGTCATCTCACCCCTGTAACCAATCGTCAACCAGCACTCACCCTAATTCTGTATTCTGTCGTCCAATGCGCTCTTTCTCTCAGCTCCTGACTCCTAACAGACACAAGGAAACAAAACGCATGATAACTTTCAAGAAGGACACAGAACATCTCTTATTTGGTGCTTGGGTTATTGTAAATGTTATCTGTTCCTCAAACAAGAGAGAGGTACAGCCTAGGTTTAGCCCCAGTGGTGAACCACTGAATTAGGTATTTTATTTCACTATCGAAACGATCCGTGAAGGTTAAAAGAATAGTGATTCAGACTGGGAACTGGTTACAAGCTGTCACTCAATTGAGGCAAAGTTTACAGTTTCATTTTAGCACAAAAGAGAAAAGACTGTGTTCTTAAGAAAAACATGAAAGAAAGGGTGTAATACCCTCACTTAACCATCAGAGGTAATCCATGGTTCTGTCCTAAGATCTCCTAAAAATAAACCAAATTTCAACAAAATATGGATCACATAAATCTCCCTGTAGCACATGGCTCAAAGGCCTTTTAGAATAAGCCTCTGAACCCGTGCATCCAGAAAGCCTGTGAAACTTCTACATAACCTTCAATTATAACCAAATCATTCGTTTCTAAATCCACACTGTCTATGTACCCATTCACGGCTGAGTCAACTAAATAAAGTGTATCTTTTTAGTTGAAGCACACATGCTAGCTTATCACATGTCCCCCAATATTTAAAGTAACACCAACAGATCCTAATGTGGTCATGTTATGCTTTTCCAATCTGTGATCAAACCTTGGTATTCGAAAAGAACACAAACAACCCTGTTTCTGGCCAGATAACAGGATCTCCAAAGGCATGCATTCCCAGGTTGTAGTCTCTCCAAAAACAGCCATGATCTAACACAAAAAGGACAACACACTCATAACAACATATTAGACCAGTTAAATAGTTAACACCGTCGCGGATAAAGCACAAATGGGTCAAATTCAAATTATAACAAAACCTTTTCCTTGTTTTAAAAGTACTCAATGCCTTACTTTAGCACAGATTAAAATAAACAATCTAAAACTCCTACTTGTATCTTTTACATTAGTTCACTATTTTCGTCCTCTTTCAACCACATTTAACAATCCATGCAGATCATTGTCGTTGTTTTACGGCCTAAATATCACCTATTTATTCAACACAAGTCCTTAGATAATCATTTTCACATTATTTAGCTAATCAGCATTCACTCCCCCTCTCAACTGTGGTCAACAGACCAGAGTTGGAAAAAAAAAAATCCAAATCATCCTCAATAGACTATAAAAATCAAGCCACTTCAAGCACCCACAGGCACCCAGTATCCCAACTTAAAGTCAAAAAAATTAGCACCTCCCCAAGACACATCAACAATCAAAATGTGTCGAAATTATCTTCCAACCCGCCAATAAGCCATTCGTGGCAACACCACAAATACAGCCTATGTAAAAATGTATACCAGACCAACCGCCTGCATGTACCTTGCAAAACGTAGTCCACTCCAGTAGCGTCCACCAGCGTCCACCACTCACAGCCTCCAGTCATTCAACACCTCACTGCATCTTCAACATTCATACAAGACTCTCACCGTGACTCACAAACATCCCCGCACTCACAACAAAGACTCATCAAAACACACTCACTGAACACATGCACACAAGACTGATATCCAGACTTACAAACACACCACATCACTCACAACACACTACACCTTTCCACTCACCTACTCACACACAACTCATACACAGAAAACACGGCTTAATCACACACATCCACACACAGGAGAAACTCCCAAGGTAGCATTATCACGAAAAGTGATAATTAAGATAGCAGTACACAGCCGAAAAGCCACAATACCACACATCGCCTCCAGAACCACAGTGTACTCACACACAAAGTACAAATGACCAGACGCTCCCAGCCTCCACCGCGCGCAGCCCCTGGTCACCCAAATCTCCACACCGCACCACTGCACTTACAACAACGCCTCATCACAAGAAAGCAGCCTTACCACGAAAGTGAAAAGTTTAAGAAAGTAGCACACAGCCGAAAAGCCCTGACGCCACATGCAAGCACATGAAGGACGAAAACCGGCCCGCCGCGTCTGCCAGCCAAACCGGAAAGCCCATAGCAATGACGAAATAAGGACTTTAGCATCACCACTGCCAATCCAAATCCACGCACCATTTGCAAGAGTCGCAGAACGGTCACCAAGTAAAGCAGCATTACAAACGTAATACCTAAAAACAAAAGGTCTACTCAAGAAAACACCTTCTGACCATCACAAGACATCTAAGTGCTCAGGGAAAAACATTTCTCGAATAAAACACATCAACAGAACATTATCAACCAACTCCGCCAAAAACATTAACTTTACACTTTCAATACAAAAAATAAAGTGACAGCCAGCACTTTCTCCAAGGGAAAGGTCCGGGTAATGATGGGACGTTGAATAACTCCCACTCTTCGAAACCCGAACAATGACTTCAAAGAAAGTAATATTTGCCACTTCAAGCCCCATTTCATCACATTTCCATCATTAATAAAACCACAGGCATTTTACGGGCATTCGACTCACGAAGTTCGACACGCGCCGATGTATCTGGACATCTGTACAAATATCCAGATCTTATAACCGGGACCTGTGGACTAGACCTTTCAAAGTCCGCAAACACAGTAAAAAGGTGCTGAATTATGCCTTCACGCCCGGACCCATACCGCCGGGCGGCCAATATACTCAGTGTGCGCTCCTTGACACATATCAGGCACACACAATTTTTCAAAACACCGGTCAGAGGTATCGGAAAGGGTTTGGAGCAGAGGCCCGGCTCCTGAATCCTAGAATCACCCACAGTCTCACTATAATATCACGGTACGCTAAGCCATATAACACAAAAGATCTATGATCTCCCGTGCGCATAACCCGCGCGCCCTGTTACTATATATATTCACCGCCTTACCAATGTAAAACAATTATCTCAAGCCCAAACTTTTTATCGCCTTATTATAGTTTGTCAGAGACACTACAAAATCTATTTACACTGTAAAAAGGTGGTGACCTATGTCCTCACACCTGGGTCCAGGCGGCCAATCAACTTAGTGCGTCGTCCATAGACGCATATCGGACACACACAATTTGTCACTAAGCACCAGTCAAAATCAGTAAAAAGGTCCCGAATTATGTCCTCACGCCTGGGTCCAGGCGGCCAATCAACTTAGTGCGTCGTCCATAGACGCAATATTGGACACACACAATGTTTCGAAACACCAGTCCATTTAAATGAGTCTGAAACATGAAGGCCTATTACATTGTTATAATAGGTATAAAATAGAACTTAGTAGCTTCCAGGCTTTTAACGGTCCTACAAGCTATTTGTGCCACAAAACACTTACCTTAACCTGGATTCCCCAAAAACCACCCCCGCCAGGAAACCAGCCCATCACTTCCGAAACCAAAAACAACAAACAAGGTCCTTTCGCATATTCTTCCCCCCAAAAAGAAGGAAAAAATAGTAAAACGACTGCCGACAAACGCCATTTCTGATGTATATTCTGGTGGAAAGAGTGGCTGAATTAGTCTCCTGGTGAAAGGTTCAAGAAGGGAAGTCCAGTCCAAGGATTTCAGTTAGGTTTCTTTTTATTCCACCCAACAGGCAGACTGCCGGGTTTAAGGTCTGATTCAGCAGCGCACAGCATCACAGGTAACAACAGTACTTTATACCAGATTCAGATCCTACCCCCAAGGGAGGCCCAAGAGTTAAGACCCGCCCTTACTCCTTTGTCGTGGCTCGAGTCCCCGCCCACAGCCTGGTATAACATTAGCATTGTCCTTACAGTGTAACAAACTTGTCTTATTTCCAATTATCAAGCTTTACTATTACACAAAGGCTTGTTTAGTCATTCTTGTTCAACATCTCTTAAGCTTTAGAATAAGACCACACACATTATACATTCACCTTGTATGAGTGATTTAGACAAAAAGAGATGATTAAATAGCTTGACCTTATTCCTTAGATTCAAGAAGAGAAGTTACGTACAGTTAGCTGGTTTCTCCTCCAACCACTTTTCACCAAGGTTCACTCTTGTGTATTTACTACAAAATAAGCATTCAGTGTGAAATCAGAATATTTACAAGACTTCAATCTGAGTCTGCATGTCTTTCTAGAGACAGAGATCTTCTGGAGAGAGAGATAGAAAGAACAGCTGCATTCACCTTAGCCCTCTCCCTTGCATAAAGACAATAGTACTGTAATCAGCTCGAACCAAAACAAAAGAATGCTCTGTTGGACTCCAGCCAGCTTCAAACATTCTGTATACAATAGGACAATAGGTCTCTTTCCTGTAGGTAAACACACGTTTCTTTGGTTAATCAAATCAAGAGGTGTCTCTGTACTTTCACGGACCCCCACTTATGTATTCCATTTTCTCACCACACCTAGGCTTCTAACACAATGGCCAGAACTTTAGGGAATGCAAATTGATCACATCTCAGCTCAGCCTTCATGAACAACTGGAGAAAACCCCCGACCAACATCTAAATTCATCAGGGTGTCTTTACTTCAAGCAAGTTCTGCTGTCTTATTATATCCTTACTTATATTCAAATACCACGCTTATGTTTGACAAGTATACATCACCTACATGAAATGTAGGCTACAATATCAACAGCAATTCTAGGGCTAGACATGTTGCCACTTGCAGTTTGTTATTATGTTTTTTGGCTGTATAATATGGTCTGGTGTCTGTTGGTCCTTTACATAAATAAATAAATCATATCCGTGCTTATGTTGTATTTGAATGATGCTGTTTGATGCCTCGTGCATTTTCTGTTTACATTTCTATTACTCGGCCATATTGAGTGCATGCATACACTTCACAAGTAGCATTACTGTAAACTATCATGTCAAAATGTGCTTTCAGAGGCTTAAATCCTCTAAAATTGCCAACAGTTTAATATCTAGACAGAGAGTCATGACACAGAATGTCCAGCAGAGGGCAGCAGTAGCACATAAACAGGTTGAATGTGTCTGGCGCTGTTGCTGTGTGTTGGACAGGGGTCTTCAACGTTTTGCAGGCTAAGGACTGGCCCTTAGCTGAGACAGATTGATTGATTGATTGATTGATGTACTTTATTTAGTAAGACATGAGAACAACAGTACATGGAAGTACAAATTCACAATACAAGGTGAACTAAACTGGAAGACTCATTAAGCACTGAGCTTGTTTAAGTTTAAGATGAGATCCCCATGCACACAAATCATGATGACATATAAGAGACAGACAGATATACACACTACTATACAGAGCGTCATACAATCAGCTTACAGGTTACTGGTATGAAGAGTGAAAAATATAGAAGAAAAAAAAGAGGAGGGGGAGGGGGGGGTTAAAGGGATATTTCACTTTCAAATAAAATAAACATTTAAAAAATATATTAAAAATAAATGGAAAAAGTAATGGAAAAATCACGGCCCCCTCACGCATTAGAGTGTCCTACTAATGTGTGAGGGGGCCGTGATTTTGCCATAACTTTTTACATTTTTTTAAAATATTTATTTTTATTTTTTATTTTATTTGAAAGTGAAATATCCCTTTAAGACTTAGACAGGGTCCATTTTTGAATTGCAGCCTCCTGAAGGTGTATCTAGGGCAGTTTTGAAAGTGAGTAGGGTTTTACACTCCTTTACTCCTTTTGGTAGGGCATTCCACATTTTTGATGAATAGCATGAGAACGAGTTCATTCCCTTAGTTGTGCCAAATCTGGGTTGAACATGATTCGTGGAGCTGCCTCTGGTATTATGATCGTGGACTTCATTAACGTTTTGGAAGTATTTTGACAAATACAGGGGGATCCCAATGTTGTGGTGTATCTTGAAGACCAGGCCCATAGCAAGTTGCTGTACTCTGTCCTCAACCCTAAGCCATCCAATCCTAGCAAAATGAGCAGGGGTTAGATGGGTTTTGGGATTGAGGGCAAGAAGTAGCCTTACTAGTTTGTTTTGGGATGTTTGGAGCCTTGTTTTTAAGGCATTGGAGACGAAGCTGGGACCCCCCACTACATATTGTAATAATAAAATAAAATAATCTTAGACTTGTTTGACAGTACTAATATCAGTGTTGTGTAAATTTGTGTTTTTTTGTTTTTGTTTATTGACTTATCTTTTCTATTAAAGGACGACTTCACCGCTTTTTTTTCCTATCACTCAAAGATTTGGAGTTGGACACCCCCCTGTAGTAACTCTGAGGACCCCCTAGGGGTCCCGGACCCCCTGTTGAAGACCCCTACAATATAAATGATAATGTATTCACATTCTGAAGCTGAATTAACAACTACAGCAACAACAGGACTGCAGCTTTGAGTATAACACCAGGAAATGTTACTCTTTTCTTCCCCTTTAGACAGGGGCTGTGGAATGATGTAAGAAAATGTAAAAAATCCATGAGATTTTGACAGTGAATTATTTTAGAATATTTAAATAGGAGGCATTCAGTTCATGTTGTAACAACTAACACCTTGAACCATCTGTCATATAAACAGCTCCTGTCTGCTGTCACTACTACTACATATACCAAAACTTGAAAAAGTGCTCCTCGGAGCACAGGTCTCCGCCAGGTCAGGTAGGATAGTGTGGGGCAGCAATGTTGGGAATTCGCCAATCAGGCTGGAATGTGCAAAATCAGGCAGATCGGACGGATCCGTCTTGATCAGTTGACTATAGAGATCATGTGTACCGATTTGCGTGAAGTTTGGATAAAATCTGAAGGAGTAATATAACACAATGAGTTTTATATAAGTTGGCCTCCTGGTGGCGCTATAATAGGGCAATGTTGAAAGGGTGGCATTTGTTTGTCAACGTAGTGCAAATGTGCGTGCGAAGTTTCACCGCAGTCGGACGCTGCGTTCGTGATTTGCAACATTTTGTTCAAAACGGGCCACTCCTACAAACTTTAGATGTCAATCTTAGCCAATCAGGATGGAATACAAAAAAATCTAACAGATCCGTCTTGATCACATGACTATAGAGATCATGTCTACCGATTTGTGTGAAATTTGGATAAAATGTGAAGGAGTAATATGACAAAATGTGTTTTATATAAGTCGGCCTCCTGGTGGCGCTATACAATTGCAGATGTGAAAAATGCAGGGCAAAGGTTTTTCCCTGACCTCTAGGGAGTGCATATACAAAGTTTTACACAGATGGTGCAGTTATGGGTAAAAACAGTAATCGGCATGTTATAGTGCCACCATGAGGCTGATTTGAAAATGTTCACGTGGTATTTCCTCCGCGGCATAGTGGGAATGTGCGTGCAAATTTCACAGAAATTGCATGCTGTGTTCATGATTTGAGGCATTTTGTTCAAAACGGAGCACTCCTGCAAACTTTGGAAGCCATTTTTAGCCAATCAGGATAGAATATGAAAAATCTGAAAGACCGTTTTGTGTAATGACTATAGACAGGGATGAGCTGTAGGGGGTGCTATGGGGGGTCGGCGACCCCTTAGTTCTGGCGCTGGCTGGGGGGCTGGGAGCTCCACATGCACGCGCGAGCACGCACCGTCAGCTGCGGTCTTAACACCTTAAAGTTTAAACAATAGCCTCTCAAGGTTCGCGCCGTCAGCGGCGAGCCGTTCTCAATAGCGTCTACCTGGCTGCTTTGCATAACATTAGGCTACTCGAAAAAAGGCATGGACTTGAATTGAATGTGTACATTCCTCTCACTGCAGAGTGTGAAGGGGAAAGAGGTTTTTTGAGACAAGACAAAGACAAGTTCTCTGATTATTTTAAGTACTTATGTGTGGGTGAGTCTATGTGAAGGGCTTTTATATAAAACTAAAAGGAAAATAAAATAATTAATTAATTGAAACAAAAATAAAAACAACAAATTAACAATGCAACTAAATAATACGATATAATTACATTAAAAATCACATGTTGAATACAGTATTTCAACTAGCACTGAGCTGATTGGCTATGTGCACATGCGTGCACGTGACGTCAGAAAATATAGCCCCCCTAGTTCAAAAATCCACAGCTCATCACTATAGAGATACTGTGTACCGATGCGCGTGACGTTTGGGCAAAATCTGTAGGAGTACTGTCAAAAAATGTGTTTTGCAAAAAGCAGCCTCCTGGTGGCGCTATAACAGGCCCATGTGAACAATTTGGGGCAAAGGTTCTGAATTGGCATCCAGGGAGTGTGTGTGCACAGTTTCGCTGCGATCAAGCCAACGGTGCCGGAGATTACCTGTTCACAGACGGACACACACACGGACACAAACACGGACACACACACGGACGGACGGACAGGGTGCAAAAGATTCTCTCTCGCCATGCCTTTCGGCCTGGCGGAGACAATAACATTTTGAGTTGGGGGCGGGAGTGGCTCGGGAGGTAGAGCGGTGCCCGTCTCGGAATCAGAAGGTTCCCGGTTTGATCCCCGGCTCCTCCTGGCTGCGTGTCGAAGTGTCCTTGAGCAAAACATAAACCCCTATAACTGCTCCTGATGAGGGGGTTGGTGCTTTGCATGGTTTCCTCTACCTCTATGGTTTCCTCTTCCTCTATGTGTGAATGTGTGAATGTGTGAATGTGTGAATGTTGTGAAATACGTTTGAAAGGCCAGACAGACTAGAACTGGTGCTACAGTGCAGTGGTCCATTTAGGCAACGGTTCTCAAACTTTTTAATTTCAAGGACCCCCAAATTAATATGTATTTGGCTGCGGACCCCAATGTGAAAATATTTTGTCCCAGATTTGTGCAAGATTTGTGCAGAAGGCCGAGCAAGACTGTAGAGCAGTGGTCCTCAAAGTGGGGTCCAGGTACTCTCAGATTTCCTTCAGGGGGGTTCTAAATGGACCCTTATAAGTGTGTAACTCTGATAGTGTACAATTGGACCATTTCTACACTGTTACTACAGTGTACAAATGGTCTACACTGAGTTAAGGGGCATTCTTGAAATGTAAAAAATTTAGAAACACTGCTGTAGTATACCCAAATCTCCTGGTTTCTGATTCCTGGTTTCCTAAACCATATGCGTTATCGCCTTCTTACTCTGTGTTTTATTTTATTGTATTATTGTCTCTGCGAGGCCGAAAGGCATGGCAAGAGAGTATGTTTTGCACCCTGTCCATCCGTCCTTCCGTCCGTCTGTGTGTGTGTGTCATTCTGTCTGTGGACAGCTAATCTCCGCCACCTTTGGCATAATCGCAGCGAAACTGTTATAGCGCCACCAGGAGGCCGCTTTTTGCTAAACAAATTTTTTGATAGTACTCCTACAGATTTTGTCCAAACATCACGCAAATCGGTACAGAGCATCTCTATAGTCATTAAACAAAACGGGTCTTTCAGATTTATCATAATCCATCCTGATTGGCTAAAAATGGCTTCCAAATTTTGCACGCACATTCCCACTAGGCCGAGGAAGAAATGCCACTTTTTAAAAAAAAAATCTACCTCATGGTGGCGCTATATCAGGTCGATTCGTGTTTTTACCTATAACTGCACCGATCTGTGTAAAACTTTGTGCACTCCCTAGAGGCCAATGAAAAACCTTTGCCCTGCATTTTTCACATCTATCTTTTATAGCGCCACCAGGAGGCCGACTTATGTAAAAAAATAAAAAAATATTACTCCTTCAGATTCTATCCTAATTTCACACAAATCGGTACACATGATCTCTATAGTCATGTGATCAAGACGGATCTGTTTGATTTTTCATATTCAATCCTGATTGGCTAAATTTTTTTGCAGGAGTGGCCTGTTTTCAACAAAATGCCGCAAATCAGGAACGCAGCGTCCAATTGAGGTGAAACTTTGCAAGCACATTCACACTACGTTGAGGAACAAATGCCACCCTTTTAACATTGGCCTATCATAGCACCACCAGGAGGCAGATGTTTGGCAAAACATTTAAATTGAACATTAAATATTATTCCCACATTTTTTTGTCCAAACATCACGCAAATCAGTACACATTATCACTATAGTCAAGTGATCAAGACAGATCTGTCCTATTTTTCATATACCATCCTGATTAGCAAATTCCGAACTTTGCTGGCCCACAATAACCTACCTGACATGGCGGAGACCTGTGCTCCGAGGAGCACTTTTTCTAGTAAGTTATATCTGTTACTCCTAGCAGTATCTTTTTTCTGTCCTATGTGTTTCATAACTGCAGTACTGCCATGACAAATTAATTTCCCCCAAGGGATCAATATAGGTCTAGTATATAGTATCTATCTACTGTTGTGACAATAGCAATGAAAGATGTATGCACATTGATCATAATTTTAATGATGTTTGTTACTTTTCTTCATTTGGTATCAAACTTAAGCCCATGAATAATACAATAAGGATTTAATAAGGATTTAATAAAGTAAATAACATTGCACCATGCCCCAATATCTCCAATAAAACAGAATATTATGGATACACAAAATAATACAAACTTGTCTTCATTTTCTGTTTAGTTTTTTGGTTAATTTGTTTTCATTAGACGACAAATCATCTTCCCACATCAGACAAGTTTGTAAACAAGAGCAACTCAGCAACAATCATTTAGCCTTTTTAGTAAGCGTTGCAATAGAGTCCTGAGTCAAAACATTATTACATTGAACGTAAACATATATTCATTGATGTACAACATAATATTCCTTTAATCTGATAAAGTATTTCTGATATCATATTTATCACCCCAGAGACCTGTATACTCTATGCATGAAGAAAACACTTCTAGTATCTTCAATATCTATTGTACTGTACGTAGGAGTGTAACCAGACTATTTGGAGCAGGCAGGTAGCATCATCAGTAAGCCTGACAATGGGTCTACTTTGGAGCGATTCATAGCTTACTTGTAGTTGATCTTCTCCTTTGTCAGCGGGTTCCACAATGTCCTTAGTATAGTTGGTGTGGGACTGATTTAACAGAAGTACTTCTTATTGTCTCCTGCAACCAGCAGTGAAAACTCTGAAATCTTAATTTTGCCATCCTTGAAATTCTCCACATCATGCTGTGTCAGCCTGCCGTCCTTCAGGGCGTTTTTGATGGGGTACTGCCTGCCACTCTTACGATCTTGTAGTGCAGATATCCCACCATCGGGACCCATAGAGCCTATCACCTCCCAGTCACAATACTGTTCCTGCAGGTTGATGTACTGCTGACGATCCATCAGACCGGACAGGTAAGCTTCATATGCAGACAGTTCCTGGAGTGTGTCTGGATCCAAAATAGTGATATTGGTAGTCTTTGTTGTACCTAGACATAGGAAATGTACAAACAGCTTTGTGAACGAGGCCCATTGTGATTAGGTGACATAATACCTATATAAGACATTGAAGTTCATAATATTTAGAGAGAGATCGTACATTTTTACACTCCAGGCAAGAACAGGGGTGTGAAAAGGCTCTAAATTGTGATTTCACCAACTTCTATGATTCACCTCCAAATAAACATCAGAAGAAATCAATGGCTCAGGTAGGCACGGTGGTAAAGTGCCTGCCTATATTGATATGTTTTATTTGAGAATTTTCGTGTGGATGGGAGGGATGGAGAGATCAAATAAACAGACCCGATGAAAACTGAGTATTTACTGGAGTATTTCCAATTGTCTATACTTTTACTTCTACTCCACTACATCTCAGAGGCAAATATTGTACTTTTACCCCAACAATTATTTGAAAACTTTAGTTAGTGCCTAGTTACTTTGCAAATCTAAATTATTATATTATAAAACATACACTTTAGTTCTATTTTATACATAGGCTATTTGAAATTAGACGATCTACAAGCTCACAACGCGTCGCATCTCAATGCGTTGTGAGCTTGTAGATCTGCTATTTTCAAACATTTTAGTATTTTTACTTTTGGTACTTTAAGTACATTTTGATACCAATACTTTTGTACTTTTACTCAAGTAAATTTAGAATTCCGGACTTTTACTCTCAAGTCTCATCCTACTGACCTGTCTTCAATTTCTCCACTTCAGTCTTCAGATCACAGGTCTGCTGAGCTGCAATGACAGATATTTGTACATTTTGATGAACCATCAACTGAACAAGCAAACGATAGGCAAGGTTTTAAAAAATCAATTTCTCACCAAGACGTGTGTTTTCAGAGATCCTCCATCCTCAGCTCTTCAGCTCTCTGTTTCCGTTGTTGGTCTTTCTCTATTAGTGTTTTGGCTCTCTGTGTCAGTAATCTATTACTTTCTGTCCGTTGCTGCTCTTTTTCTGTCTGTAGTTGGTCTTTCTCTTTTAGTCTTGTGTCTCTCTCTGTCTGTTGTTTTTCTTTTTCTGTCAGTAATGTAAACTTTAAACCTTTTGTAAGCTGGTCTATTTCTGCCTGCAGTTTATTACTCTCTGTCTGCTGGTCTTTTCCTGTTAGGCTTTTGTCTCTCTTCATCAGTTTCTGGTTGATCTTCTCCAGTTCATTCTCTCTTTTCTCCAGTAGTTGATCTTTCTCTTCTAGGCTCTTGTTTCTCTCTGTCAGTAATGTATTACTTTCTGACAATTGTTGGTCTTTTTCTGTCAGTAGTTTATTACTTTCTGCCAGTTGTTGGTCTTTCTCTTCTAGTCTCTTGTCTCTCTCTGTCAGTAGTTTATTACTTTCTGCCAATTGTTGGTCTTTCTCTTCTAGTCTCTTGTCTCTCTCTATCAGTAGTTTATTACTTTCTGCCAGTTGTTGGTCTTTCTCTTCTAGTCTCTTGTCTCTCTCTGCCAGTAATGTATTACTTTCTGCCAGTTGTTGGTCTTTCTCTTCTAGTCTCTTGTCTCTCTCTGCCAGTAATGTATTACTTTCTGCCAGTTGTTGGTCTTTCTCTTCTAGTCTCTTGTCTCTCTCTGTCAGTATCTGGTTGATCTTCTCCAGTTCACGCTCTGTTTCTGTCAGAACATATAGATAAAACCAACCCGGTCTCCCCCCAAACACGTTTATATAGCACGGATTCACCAAATAAAATCCGTGCATAGATTACTAGAAACTCTGAAACTCCGTGCATAGGAGACCCATTATCCCCTCCATTAACTTCAATGCTAGGCGGAGACAGTCACGTGACTCTTTACGCTCTCCCCATCACGGTGAAATAACACAGATTTCAATTCCGTAAATACACAACTATAAACCCCCCCAACCCCATTCCGCTGGCGTAGCGGTCCGGGCACCTAGGCTCCAAAGCAGCCTGACAGCGTTTGTGAACGGCGCTCTCTCACAAATGCCAAATATAAGCTTGCCCCAAATATTAACTAGGTGTCCGAAGTATTTGTGCAATATATTAGTCCACGTTTTTCAATAAAGAAGTGTTCTAATCCCGTCTGTGGCCGAACGCCATTTCCCCCCCTCGACTTTCTGTTTACATTGAATGTAATTTTGGCTTTCACCGGATGCGTCCCGTCTCAGAATCGGCCACAGACGGGATTAAAACACTCCTTTTAATTAAAAAATATGGATTTATACATTGCACAAATTCTCCGGACACCTAGATAACATTTGGGGCAAGCGGGTAAGCACCTTATATTTTACATTTGTACATGTTTGGAGAATTACGGGCTTTACTGGTGACATTGCAGGGCAAACTGCGGGGGCTACGCTCTCCCCATCACGGTGAAATAACACGGATTTCAATTCCGTAAATATACAACTAGAAACCCCCCCCCAACCGCCTTGCCCGGATCGCTGGCGTAGCGGTCCGGGCACCTAGGCTCCAAAGCAGCCTGACAGCGTTTGTGAATGGCGCTCTCTCACAAATGCAAAATATAAGCTTGCCCCAAATATTAACTAGGTGTCCGAAGTATTTGTGCAATATATTAGTCCACGTTTTTCAATAAAGAAGTGTTTTAATCCCGTCTGTGGCCGAACGCCATTTCCCCCCTCGTTTACTTTCTGTTTACATTGAGTGTAATTTTGGCTTTCACCGGATGCGCCCCGTCTCAGAATCAGCCACAGACGGGATTAAAACACTTCTTGATTGAAAAATATGGATTTATACATTGCACAAATTCTCCGGACACCTAGATAACATTTGGGGTAAGCGGGTAAGCACCTTATATTTTGCATTTGTGCATGTTTTGAGAATTACGGGCTTTACTGGTGACATTACAGGGTAAACTGCGGGGGTTATAAAAAATAGCACGGATTCACCAAAAAAAACCCGTTTATTTACTAGAAACTCCGTGCATGGGAGACCCAGTATCCCCTCCATTAACTTCAATAGCGCGTATGCAAATTAGCCATGTGGTCTTACCAAAATTGTTAGACCAAAATTGTACATAAGTACTACTTAAGTTCAATTTTGAGGTATTTGTTATACTTTTTTGGAGTATTTCCAATTTTCAGTACTTTTACTTCTACTCCACTACATGTCAGAAGCAAATATTATACTTTTATATATATTATATTATACTAATATATATATAAAAATATTATACTGTTAAAACTACAAGTTACTTTGTAGATTTGGATTATTATTATTATTATAGAACATACATTAACCACTTCAGCATACATTTCAGCCATTTAAAAATAGCAGATCTACAAGCTGACAATAAGCTTGTAGATCTGCAATTTTCTAGTTCATTTTAAAATGTGTAAACTGAACTTTGAACTACATCGTGTGTATTGTATTCTAATAATAATAATTATTAATATCAACCAAAAATATTATTTTCATTTTCACTTTCTTTAGCTCTGGTCTGGTAAACCGAAATCTGGTGGTGGTCAGGCCATTGCATGTATTTATGAATTATCATATCATTTGTGGCAATGCGTTGTAGGCTCTTATTGATAAAAAAAAAAAAAAAGTTAATCTAATAAAGTTGACTAACGCGTCAGAGAAGAGGATCCGGTTTTCAATGAACCGGAAGCAGTATCGTCAACGCCTCCAGAGGTCGCTTCTTGCTCTTTATTGCGTTACACGTAGGTAAGATTAAAATATCTTTTTGTTACGAAATCACGGTATCAATGTAATTAATTTCGTTGTGTCAGTGTTATAATTGTTTTGCATCACGTTACATGATGTTTTGGAATCATTGCATTGTCCTCGTACAGCTTATATGAATGAGGTTAGCTTAGCTTAGCATATTAGCTGCCTGCTAGCTTACGTGGGCCTAGCAGTAGAAGCTACCTGTTTTCTTAATGTGCAATTTGTTTTAATAAGTACCAAATCTTGGTGCGACATGTTGTACGACTGTAGAGCAGGGGTCTTCAACGTTTTCAGGCCAAGGACCCCCTAGCTGAGAGAGATATGAAGCAGGGACCCCCTCTATATTGTATTAAATTTTCCCTCGACACATATCCCAGTGTCAAAAATAGCAGATCTACAAGCTCACAGAGCTTGTAGATCTGCTATTTTTGGCTTAAGTTCTCCCCAGAATAGGGATGCTAGGGTTCAAGTGATTAATGTAAGAAAGAAAAATCATACCACACAGAGATTTCGCGGTCCCCCTGTAGTAACTCTGAGGACCCCCTAGGGGTCCCGGACCCCCTGTTGAAGACCCCTGATTAATGTTAAAGCTAGCAACCTAGATTTGGCTCAACAAAGGGAATGAACTCGTTCTCATGCTATACAACAAAAATGTGGAATGCCCTCCCTAAAGGAGTAAAGGAGTGGAAAACCCTACTCACTTTCATAACTGCCCTAAAGATACACCTTCAGGAGGCTGCAATTCGAAAATGGCCCCTGTCTAAGTCTTAACCTACCCCCCCCTCCCTGTTTTTTTCTCCTCTTGTACATATCTTTCACTCTTCATACCAGTAACCTGTAAACTGATTGTATGACATTCTGTATAGTAGTGTGCATATCTGTCTGTCTCTTATATGTCATCATGATTTCTGTGAGTGGGGATCTCATTTTAAACAAGCTTAGTGCTTTATGAGTCTTCCAGTTTAGTAGACCTTGTATTGTGAATTTGTACTTCCATGTACTGTTGTTCTCATGTCTTACTAAATAAAGTACATCAATCAATATGGTTGCTCTTGGGCAGAAACCTTGTATCTCCATATTTCATTTTCATTGTGTAAATAGCAGATTAAGCATGTAGAGTGGATATTTTCTGTATTTTAAAATGTTTTAATATAACAACTTTAAAAAAGGAAGTGTTTTGGACCTAAAAGGTTTCCACCCAACAGCAACGATATCTAAAAATATGCAATAAAAGGTATACACATATCATGTACGTACATTATGTGCAAAAATACAATAAGTGATATTACAGACAAGACTGAAGATATTATTTATTCAAGAGCGTTTATATGGCACCTCTCATCACCCCATATGGTACAAGCAAGGGAAGTGTGGTTTGGCTCTGCAGACTGTGCTAACAATACCATCTAACGTTAAAGCTGCACTATGTAACTTTCCTCTTCTCCCCCAGATTTGAACCTGGTTTCCTGTGCAATTGTAGAACGAATAGAGCCGTCCTGTTTGCCCAGGGGATACATTGAATCCTGAACATAAGGTACAAAAATGTGTCAGGTCCTGTGTCTCACTGTGTCTAGGTGAGACATGACCTTTTACACCATCTAAATGTCACAATAGAAGAGCTTGGAGACAAAATACAACCACCCCAATTGTAGAATTTATATTTTTATATTGTATTAACATACTCTACTATACAGATTGCTGGAGGATGAACCAGTAATGTTTTTAGTCATTATATCCACCACCTTGGAAGAGTAGTTAGGAATACAGTATATGGTGTAGTTATATGGTAATTATGTCCATATTATTGCCAGCACTGTGAAGTTATACACATAGTTACTGTGAAGTAATACTTTAGTGTGGTATGTAATAATTTACACTTTTCTTGTCTTTTGTTTCAGTAAAATGTCAACCAGCCGAAAGAGCGAGTCTTTGTCGTCCAAGGCCAAATTGGAAGCTCTTGCTGAGGTCGGGGATGCATTAATTGAGAGCGAGGTAAGTTACATTCTCGTTGTACATACATGTGCAAATAATTTAACTCCTGTTAGTTGATGCCTATTTCTATACATTTCATGACGTGTCCATATAGAGAGCTACCAGCCAGCAACGTGCAGGTACAACAACAACTAAGACGCCTGTCCCTCGGGTGACCTGGTCAAAGAGAGACAGTGATGGGTTGCTTGTTCGGCCCAGCCCAGCCCAGCCCAGCACCAGCAAACGTAGGAAAAAGGCCTCATCCAATGGTTAGTCTCTATCTCATAAAATTAATGGCAAGGACTAATTCATGGAGAGTGGTGTTTGATTTGGAGTAGGTATAGGGTAATAATTTTTAAGTGTTTGTGCTTTTGTTGTGATATTTATGCTGGCTAATATTTGGTGTAATGTGGTTTGCTATTTTTACTTCCAAACAGTTGGTCCATCTACATCATCTGTCTCCTCACCAAGTCTCAGCTGCCAAGAACCTGGTAAGTGTAAAAACTACTTAAAATACACTCCTCAAAAGAAGACTGGCGCTGATCCATCCATCCATCCATCTTCAACCGCTTATCCGGAGTCGGGTCGCGGGGGCAACAGTTCCAGCAGAGAGCTCCAGACCTTCCTCTCCTGAGCAACATTAGCAACTTCCTCCTGGGGGATCCCGAGGCGTTCCCAGGCCAGTGTGGAGATGTAATCCGCCCATCTGGTCCTTGGTCTGCCCCGGGGTCTCCTCCCAGTGGAACGTGCAGCGAGGACCTCCCTAGGGAGACGCTCGGGAGGCATCCGTACTAGATGCCCGAACCACCTAAGCTGGCTCCTTTCCAAGCGAAGGAGCAGCGACTCTACTCCGAGTCTCTCCCGGGTGACCGAACTTCTCACCCTATCTCTAAGGGAGATGCCAGCCACCCGTCTGAGAAAACTCATTTCGGCCGCTTGTACCCGCGACCTTATTCTTTCGGTCATGACCCACACTTCATGACCATAGGTGAGAGTAGGAACGAAGATTGCTCGGAAGACCGAGAGCTTTGCCTTCTGGCTCAGCTCTCTTTTCGTCACCACAGTGCGGTACAGCGACTGCAATACCGCTCCTGCTGCTCCGATTCTCCGGCTGATCTCCTGCTCCGTCCTCCCCTCACTCGTGAACAAGACCCCGAGATACTTAAACTCCTTCACCTGGGGCAAAGCCTCATTCCCTACCCGGACTGCACAATCCACCGGTTTCCTGCTGAGAACCATGGCCTCAGATTTGGAGATGCTGATTTTCATCCCAGCTGACGCTGGCGCTGATGTTGCAAATAAAGGTATGTTTGTGTTTTTCCTGTTTTTCTCTCCCTAAAGATTTTAATATGCAGAGGCTCGAGGAGTTTCTACAGGACTCTGCATGCACTGATGTGCAGGATTGTGCTGAGCTGCCAACATCGTCCTCTTTGATAACTTGGAGTCAAAGGCAGAAGGCGGTTCAACTAGGTTGGCAACGGGCTAGAGAAGATAATGTGGACAACTTGCTGTCAGCGGAGAGCATTGTGCATATGACGTGTCAACACTGTCACTTGAAAGAAGCTGTCATCCGTTGTGGGGAATGTATGCCATCAGAGAACTTTTGTGTAGAGTGTGATCGTTTGGTACACCAACGCCACACTCTGCACAATAGGCAAACCACCATGTGTGGTTATTATAAATACATTCCTCCAACAGAGTCAGTGAAACTCAGTGATGGTAAATACACCATATGTGAACAAGGTTTGTGTCTCTTTAAATTAACAGACAACATTGTCTCCTATTAAAACCTGTTATCCACGTACCTTCACACAACCCACACTTTTCATCCTGATTGTCCTTTGCCCTTTCAGATTGTTTGCTGCCAACAGCCTTTCCTGCAAAGATATGCACCTGTGACACATTTGACGTTGCAATCTCTGCTGGTAGATCCATCATACTGGTTTGCATAAATGGTAGGAATTTAATTATCTATGTAGATACACACACAGTATGGATACAGAATGGTATGTGTTTAAAATACATTACTTTAGTTCCTTGTTACTTATGTCTCTCATGTACTCTCAGGCCGTTATGATCTTCACATTCCGGTGCTAGAATGCAAACAGTGCAGTAAGCAGTGGTCTCCAGAAGTCAGGGACTTTATAAGAAGTGGCTACTGGCCTGCAACCATGCAAAAACCAACACAGACACTGTTCGATCAAGACATCTTCCATTCCTTTGAATCGATGAAGACAGCAGCTCCAGGAATGTCTAGACAAGCCTTCACAGCAATGTTGGACCAGAGAACTAAGCATTTTGGAAGAGTGAGTAATTAGTTTGATCATGTCGTTAGACATTTAAACTGATTGTTATCTCATTTGATTTTTATGTATTTCTTTCAGACTGGCAAAGTGAATGCAGATTCTTTTCAGAAGGGCTTTCTGCAGTACATGTACTGCAACTCTGTTGAGAACCAGCTTCAGATAAAGGAACACTTTGTCTGTCCAGCCTGTTGCCCTGAAATGGTGGCTGTTTCAGTTGATGGCAACAGAAAACTCTACAGGTTCCAGAAAACAAACCAGTTAGTTTGTCGTTATGTCCTTCCTATTAACATTATCGTAATACTATTGTAATTTTCTAATCTGATACTTCAGCTGTTGAATATAATATCTCTAATCTTTGTGACCTTGTTTTGACACACACATTTTTTTGTAGGAGTGAAGAGCCAGGGTTCTTTGATGGACTGTTCTTGGCAAAAGACTCTGAGGTGTCCACTTTTGTTGAGGAGGTCCGAGGAGTTGTAAAGAGTGTAAGTTTTAAACAAGTGAAAGATGGTTCAGCCAATAAAGAGTCTTGATTGTAATATTTATGTTTGAGTATACAGCCCTGCTATCTATTGTCTTGAATCAACTACTAATATGTTCCAACTATGTACTTTGGTAGACTGCAGGAAAAGCGATGTGTGGGGATTCTCACTGGAGAGCCGCAAGAGAGACATCCAAGCAGACCAACAAGTTGGATGAAGAAGGTGTTGAAATAGCAGTTTGTAGACATGGAATCCTTCTCAGAGGTTGGTATTAGTATTGATGTAGTCTTGATGAATTGAATAGAGAAATCATAGATGATAATCTAAAGCCCCTTCATTGTGTAATATGCTCCCTAATAATTGTTTCCCCCAAAAGGTCTAAATATGTATAGAGGCGAAATCTTCGCATATCCGATGTTTCTCCAAAAAGCCTTCCAGAGGGCTACATTCTTAGCCATGGATGTGACCTGCCGATACGTGCCATACCTGGAGAAGGTGTCGGAGAAACTGAGCCATCTTCGACCCCTTCAGCAAATGAGACCTTGCTTGTCTGTGATGCATGCCAAAGCACACAATACCAAATGCGAGGTGACGCTTCTTACTGCTTGTTGTTCGACATTTTCGTTACGTAAATTACTAATTTAAATTGTCACAATGAATGACATTATTAGCCACACAACAACGGTCTGAACTGACCCAAAGCATAACCCAAGTGACTTCAGGCTATGCATCAATATTGATCATGCTGTCCACACTCGGTGAAGAAGTCGAGCAGGTCAACAGTTTCCTCTCCAGATGTGCCCTGACCACAAAGTATATGACAAAGTCAGGTTTGTAAGCTTATTTAACCCCCTGCTAGCCTGCAAAGGTACATGTACACATAAAACATTTTCAACATTTTAATTTGCATTTGTGTTCTTTACAGTAAGAACTGACATGCTTACTGTCCATGCAATGGGGTGGAATCACCGTAAACAGAATGGCCTACACATTGCTTTGTCTTCCAGATACAAAAAGGTATGTACATGTATTGAAAAAGTGTTAACTATTTCAAGCAGTTACATGTGTAACTCTGATTATGATTGAACTTCAAATCCTATTTTGTGAACACATTTTTAAATTACGGTGTTCTGTGTTGCAATTTTGCAGACTCTAGAGAAGACTGTGGAGGTAACGGAGAACCTCAAGAAGTTGCAGGAGCAGTTGCATTGCAGCGATGACATGCTCAATCAGTGGGTTGTTGATGTCAAGCAGTGGGCCAGTACCGGTACATTTCTTTAAAAAAAATTCTATTTGGCTGTAATGCATATAGCTGTAGCCTATATATGTTATGGTGCGGGGATGGGTACTGTAATTAAGTCATAAGTGTGTCCATTGAGATCCAGTTCACTGGGCGCTAGGGTGACGCAGTGGTAAAGTGCCTGCCCACCACCGCAGATGTTGTGGGTTCGAATCCACCGTGTCGAGCGTCTATACGAACACAATTGATCCGTGTTCAAGGGAGGGAAGCCGCGGGGAGGGTGATATTTGTCACTACACTTATTCCTACGTGCTGGGGCGGCACCTTTCGGCAGGGAGTGTTGTCTTGTATTGATATGTAATGTATTCAATTCTTATTTGAAACTTCATCTTGTTAAAAAAAAAGGAACATCTCGGGTACGGTATAGTGACACAGCAACGTGCTTTTGTTTATCAAGACTGGATATTTTTGTCCTTTTTTGTTTTTTTGCAAACTCATCAGCATAAACAACCTCTGTTATGCGGAAGGAGCTTGCTGGTTGGTTAGTCAGGGAGTCACAGGGACCAAATCTGATGGTTGACAATGAGTCCATAATCAGAATCTGTGTGAACATGTATTTATTTTTTCTTAGGAAGTGCAGCGGACAGTGCTGTGGAACTTCATGCTTTGCAGCTGTCCATTGAGTCGCTTTTTGTGAGCATCTGCCAGAAGAAGCACTACATTTACAGACAGAATGGTATGTATAGTTTAAGCATAAATTATTCAGCTGGCACTTGCAGTATGTTGATTGTGTTCATTAAGAGACTGTCTTTGTGAAAAAACACTGTAAACACGGCAATTCAATTGCAAACAATTCAAAACCTACGTTGCTCGTAAAATAATAAAAACAAATACATTAAATTCATTCATTCATTCACTGGACAGAGCCCCAAAATCTCATCACAGCTTTTTGTAATGCTACTCTTTTATAGATCGCAACAAAAGGAGGCAGAAGATCAGCCAGAAGATTGGCCAGGAGAAGAAACGTTTGCTGGACGATCTCCAAAAATACAACCAACAACCTGGTTCATGCCCTGTGGACATAAGCTCTGTTGTGCAGAAACTGTCCAACAAAGCTGCAGAGAGCATGATATGGCCTTGGCAGGAAGAGAACACAGGTGTTGAAATAATATCTCTGTTAGACTTGTTTGAGATGTAACTTTCTGTATGTATTTATAATTAATCTTTAAATGTTTTCATTATTAATGTTGTCATTCCTTCACAGATGCTGTTGACATTCTCACCAAGAAGCAGATCTTTGACCTGGTGATGCTTGGATCACGTCTGGCCGAAGAAAAGCTGATTCTGGTGAAGGAGATGATGCAGCACTGTGGGTTCCTCAAGGACTCTGTAGCAAAGGTCCAAGCACAGATGGGCACACAGACAAGAAGTAAGTGTAACTCAATCTGGCTTTATTATGCAATTGTCAAGTGATGGCTATCATGTTGGTATTTGGTCAATAACAAAGGCAAAATTACCTGCAAATATTGTATGCTTATAGATATAGATTGACACTATTTGTGAAACCCACCTCTTCAGGAAACACTGCCCTTCCTCTTTGCCTGGCCTACTTGTTGTTAACTAGTTGTACGAACTCTTGTTTTATTTTTGTATTGTTTTATTGGATCTTGTTTAGTCGATACACTTATTTGTTTTAGCTCGTGCTCATTTGATTTTGCTATTTTGTCTCATCTGTTTAAGAAAGTAGGTAGCTGATATATTGCACTTTTACCTTAGCGCTAGGTATACTCTTGTTGGTTGCTTGTTTTTGCAGGAAATGCACTTAAGACTTCTGGTGATTAGTAGTTTCGTTCCCTACCTATGTTGAATGCACTTATTGTAAGTCGCTTTGGATCAAAGCGTCTGCTAAATGACTGTAATGTAATGTAAATTGTCTATGTATTTAAGATCTATACTGTCAGAAAATAAAATGTTTAGTGTGAACTTCATTCCATTACGCTTCCTTATTCTTATTTCTATTCTTGTGTATACATTCTAGCTTTTCCAAGTGGATTGACAGAGGAGGGTTCCAGGGGCCTCATCAGTCTGCTGAAGAAAAGATTTGAGGACCTTAAACACCAGCAGCAGACTGCAGGGAGAGCTTACAAGGCCATTCTGGAGCCAAGTCCAAGGTTGTTGGAACAGGAGATGGAGGAGGAAAGAGACTGGCAGTGGCAACAAGACAGCTCGGACGAGGACGATGATGATGACACAGCTTCCCTGTGAATTTGTTCCCTCTGGTGTTAATGCCCGTCTCTCAGTCCCCTCCAGTCCCCTCCCTTCCCAGTGACTTGTGGTGTTCCGCAAGGAGGTATACTAGGACCTTTACTGTTCCTGATATATGTGAACGATATGTCTTCAGCTTGCGACTGCAAACTGTTCCTGTTCGCAGATGACTCGGCTCTGCTGATCTCGGACAGGCTGCAGGTTGAGAAAACTCTCAGTTCTGAACTCAACAAGATCTGAATCTGGCTCTCCGACAACAAACTATCATTACACCTGGGTAAAACTGAATCCATCCTCTTTGGGTCCAGTTCTAACCTTAGCAAGGCTGAGAGTTTCACGATCAAAGTGGGCGATGATGTTATCACAAGAAAGGAGGAAATTACCTACCTGGGTTCCATCTTGGAGGCAAACCTCTCCGGTAACAAAAACGCCGAAAGAGTGATCAAAAAGGTCAACCAAAGAATACGCTTTTTTTATAGGATTGGACGTCTAGTCAGTAAGAATACTCTGAAGATTCTTGCAGGGGCCCTCACACAAGGTTATTACGATTATGCATGCACCTCATGGTATAACAACAAAATATCACCCAAAACAAACTAGTAAGGCTACTTCTTGGCCTCAATCACAAAACCCATCTAACCCCTGCTCATTTTGCTTGGATTGGCTGGCTTAGGGTTGAGGACAGAGTACAGCAACTTGCTATGGGCCTGGTCTTCAAGATACACCACAACATTGTGATCCCCCTGTATTTGTCAAAATACTTCCAGAACGTTAATGAAGTCCACGATCATATCACCAGAGGCAGCTCCACGAATCATGTTCAACCCAGATTTGCCTCAACAAAGGGAATGAACTCGTTCTCATGCTATTCATCAAAAATGTGGAATGCCCTACCAAAAGGAGTAAAGGAGTGTAAAACCCTACTCACTTTCAAAACTGCCCTAAAGATACACCTTCAGGAGGCTGCAATTCAAAAATGGCCCCTGCCCCTGTTTTCTTCTCTTGTACATATTTTTCACTCTTCATACCAGTAACCTGTAAGCTGATTGTATGACGTTCTGTATAGTAGTGTGTATATCATGCTGTATAAGCATTCTACTGTGAAGCCAAGCATGTTTAACCTGTGTAATGATGATTCTGTGTTCTCTAACATTTCAGCTAACACCCCTGATGTCATTGTTGTTAATGAAAACCATAGGGAGGTGTTCATTCTCGAGGTTGGCTGTACTTTTGATAACAGCTTTATAGGAAGCCCTCCTAACCTAAGTGCTAAAATATCATCAACTAGAGCAGACCATCTCTCAGCTAGGCTACAGATGTAAACTTGTGTTTTTTGTATCTTTGGTAGTCTAGGCCACGTGCACAACTTGGTTGTGAGGGGCCTCCAAATGGCCGGCCTCTCCAAAAGGAGGGCTAAACAATTAGCAAGGTACTGCTCAATATCAGCGATAATAGGAAGCTGCTCAATTTGGTGGAGGCATTGTTTCCTTTACCCATGATTGTTGTCCGACAAGTATGCCATCTTTTGTTTTGTATGTACAGTAACAATGCTCTGCCTTACATGCACTTTGTAACACTTTGTCTGACTGCACTGGCAGCGTTTCTGTCCTTTGTACACCTGCTTATGTGGACATAAATAAATATTTCAAATGTGTATCTGTCTGTCACTTATGTCATCATGATTTGTGTGAAACTGTTGCTTTCATTCCTTTATAATTATCTTCTAAAACAGTGGTTTTCAACCTTTTTCATGGCAAGGACCCCTAAATTGATATACATTTGGCCACGGACCCCCATCTGATTTTTTTTTTGTGCCAGGGACCCCCAGAAGAGAAGATTTGTGATAAAAATTCTTCAAACAATTTCAAGATTCGAAAATGTTCAAAAATAGCAGATCTACAAGCTTGCAGCGCCGCACCAAGTGATGCGCTGTGAGCTTGTAAATCTGCTATTTTTTAATAGCCAATGGTTACAATATGGATAAAGGGGTGAAAATGTATTAACACCCTTTGCTGGGGACCCCTCAAGGACTACTGGTTGAAAACCACTGTTCTAAAACAAGGCCCATTGCAAGTTGCTGTACCGTCTTCTACCATGAGCCATCCCATCATTGCAAAGTGAGTTGGTGTTGAGGGTTTAGTAGTAGTCTTATCAGTTTGTTTTGAGATGTCTGTACTATAGATTTTAGTGACATCGATAGGGAAACACATGGTAGGGATCTACCATATGGAATAGCTATTTGGAGAAAAAAATCCTACGCAATATCAATGTTGAGGTATATGGTCCAAAATATGTATACTATTCAGGAACAACGTACTGTATACAGTTTATTCAAAATTTCTAAGAATGTTATTCAGCATGATGGTATATATAAACACATGTTTATAGATGTGTGTATAAACATACGTGTATAATGAAAACATACTTATGTGTTTGGATAAACACTCAGATGTTTAAATGTAAATATTGTTGATCTTACCTGTTTTTCTCTTCTTTTTTCTTTTTTCTATGTTATAATTACACAAGGTCAAGTATCATATTGCTGGACACCCATTTGTTTCTCCAAGTATTGCTAAGTGTATTAGAATTGTCATAGTTGTAATGCATTGTAACAGCGTTAGAATGTATTATAATCCTTGTTATTGTGTGATTATCAATCATAAGTGGTCATTGGGTGTTTTAAGTAAAGTAATTACATTCATGAAGATGAATTACATTCCCTGCTTCATCTCTCTCAGCTAAGGGGTCCCTGCTTCATCTCTCAGCTAAGGGTGCCTGCTTCATCTGTCTCAGCTAAGGGGTCCCTGCTTCATCTGTCTCAGCTAAGGGGTCCCTGCTTCATCTCTCAGCTAAGGGGTCCCTGCTTCATCTGTCTCAGCTAAGGGGTCCCTGCTTCATCTGTCTCAGCTAAGGGGTCCCTGCTTCATCTGTCTCAGCTAAGAGGTCCCTGCTTCATCTCTCTCTCAGCTAAGGGGTCCCTGCTTCATCTGTCTCAGCTAAGGGGTCCCTGCTTCATCTGTCTCAGCTAAGGGGTCCCTGCTTCATCTGTCTCAGCTAAGGGGTCCCTGCTTCATCTCTCTCTCAGCTAAGGGGTCCCTGCTTCATCTGTCTCAGCTAAGGGGTCCCTGCTTCATCTGTCTCGGCTAAGGGGTCCCTGCTTCATCTCTCAGCTAGGGGTCCCTGCTTCATCTGTCTCAGCTAAGGGGTCCCTGCTTCATCTCTCAGCTAGGGGTCCCTGCTTCATCTGGCGTCAGATCAGTCAGAACGTCTTTCCTGCATCTCTTCCTGCCTGGCTGCTCTGACACAGCAAACGCTCTCTTGATGCGCACTTGGGAGCGCAACGGCGTGGGTGCATCCGTTTTGCATTCACTGACAACACTACTTATAAGTTATACTGGGGATTTGCAACATGGCAACAGGTGACGGCAGGGTCTCTGGTTTCTCTGACACAGAGAACACTCTCTTCATACGCACTTGGGAGCGTGACGGCGCGGGTGCATCCATTTTGCATTCACTGACAACACTGGGTCTATTGTTTTAATTGAATTCTATGACTGTGTATACGGCAAAAATCAATATATTGAACATATTTGGCCACTGTATAGGCCTAACCCAGGGGTCTGCAACCTGCAGGCTAACACTTGCTATGCATACAATGTCTATAATACCGTATAAACATAGTTATAATACATTATAGTCTGCTTATAACACTGTATAATTAGTTATAAGAGCTCATAGTCATAATTCCTTATAATGATAATCATGAGTGAAAAGGTCAAGTATAAATGCACTGTTATATGCATATAACACTGTATAATTACAGTTATAAGCAATCATAAGTAGTCATAATGAAATCATAATACATTACAAACCAGTTTTTAATGACACTTTCTATGTTCATTTTGATAGTTCTAAGACATTATAATCATTTTATAATACTTTATAATCACCACTAAAATGCATTTTAATCACTGTTAAAATATATTATACTGTCATAAGTCGCTCAAAGTGGTCATTTGTTGCTTTAAAACATTAGACAAAATTATAATAGTTGACCGTATAAGTCATTATAGAATGCTTTATAGTGTATTATGATTATTCTTATAAAGCATTATGAGCATTAATGACTTCTTACCTACAATTATACAGTTAGAATACAGATTATAATACATTATAAGTATGTTTATAATGCATCATAGACATGATGCATTATGGATAGCAAGTGTCCATTATCAGACCTAAATTAAGCTTTCAACTTGTCTATTCCCCATATGACTGGCTATCCACAGACTTTGAAGCAATTACTTTAAATTGTGGAAACATTACACCTTATATGTCAACTGTTCAAATCATGCATTTACTTCTTACCATTTCTCAAATAATATTATTTAGCATTCTTCGAGGAAAAAATAACCAATATAACATTGAGGTGCCCACGCTTCTGGTTATCTGCTGTAGTACTTGCTGAAGAGAAAAGCAAAAAGTGCAATATGGACATCAACAGTCTACTACAATGAGTTACGGTTGTTTATATCCCATCTACATCAGAGCCTCAACACATCACTTTCAAAGAAAATCTATGGTTTCTGTACATAGGTTTATTGATACCAGTGTTGATTATTTCATGCATGTCTTGAGTTCCGTGGCAACACTTAGCCCTACTGAGCAAATGAATGAATGAATGAAACAGTGATTTATAATCAAATACTTTATTTGTACAAAAAAATACCAAGAAAAAAAACTCAATCCACGCCGTTCTCTGTCACCTTCAGCTGGACGTTTTCGGTCAGGATCCACTGTGGCGGAAATGTTTTCTTGCTGAAATAAAAACAGATGATAGTCCTTACTAATGCCAAGGAAGTGTAGCATATCACTCCAGTTCTTAAATCCTTACAGTGGCTCCCTAGATTTGAATTGAATTGATTTCAAAATACTACTGTTAGTCTATAAAGCTTTCAATGCTATAGGGCCAAAAAACATTTCTGATCTTGTACAATATCATGAATCACCCAGACCTCTCAGGTCATCTTGGAAAGGTCTAGCCTGGTAAACCATCCCGCTCACGTGAATTCACATTTTCATATGTCTTATGTAGACCGGTCTGGCCCCAAGCCGTGTTTTGCCGTCGCCAAAAAGTGGAAGAGCCAATCGGCGTTTGCGCTCAGGGCCCTGTGATTGACAGACGCTGTATGAATTGATGCGACCAGGATAGTTTACCAGGATAGGAAAGGTCTGCTTTCTGTCCCAAAAATAAACGTGGGGAAGCATTACTTAGTTTTTATGCACCACATCTCTGGAACAAACTCCCAGAAAACTGCTGGTCTGCTGCCACTCTTATGTCTTTTTAAAACACAACTAAAGACCTTTCTGTTTGCCTCCCTCTTTGATTGACGTTATTTTCTGTTACTTTCTTCTGCTCGGTTATGTTATTTTTATTTTAAGTTTTTTTCCTTTGCTTGTTGATGTGTGCAAAGCACATTAAATTGCCTTGTTGAAATGTGCTATACATATAAAACTGCCTTGCCCATAACCCATTTGAAATAAGCCATTTCTAACCAACCTATCTCATCAAAATTATAGTCACTTTGTAAGATGCTTATTACAGAAAACATAGATAAAACATGAATGTTAAAGCACATGCTTCTTAATTAAGGTGAAATGTCCCTTTCAGCAAAGCTTATAAGTCAGAGAAAAAAAGTTACCATTCAGGGCATGGGGCCCAATGTACCCGGGACTGCATCTGGCCCTTGGGAAGAAGGAAAAGGGGACAAATAATCAAACTTTTATTTTGATTAAATAATTACTAACAGCTTCTAAAATCCTGTCAACATATAACCAAATTGTCACAGGTTTTGTTTATAATCAGAGCTCAAACAGAAAATAATTCACATTTCAGGCAAAAGGCAACATTGTAACCAGTTCATATACACTGCATACTAACTTTTCTTGTACGGGTCTTCGGTTCCACCGACTCAATGGGAAATGGCGCCATCGGGTTCTGGTGATACTGGCAATCTGAAAATAAAAATGATCACATTTTAACTTTCTTTTAATGAATACAATGTAATTTTGTCCAATCTGTATAATCAATTAACTGTATTTGTGTAGACTCAGGGGTCGAATAAAAACAGACAACATAAAAACACCATACATACAGAAAGAAAGAACATCCCTATACCATAAAAACATCAGCTATTACAAGAGACAATCGTACCAGTGTTTCCAAAATGTTGACCGATACCTGATAACACTGAGGCTGGGGTTAGACAGCAGCATAATAATAGAATTGCAGAACAACAATGCACCATCTTGGTTTTCTCCAAAGTATACATACGCAATCATTATAAGCAACCAAAAGCTTATACATGCTTGCCTTCCTGAACTTAACCCAACAGGCCGGGCGGTATACAGGGGAGTACAGTATGCTCTGAAGAGTTTACCTTCACATCAATTTAACATGAGTAGAATTTCATCCCCAGCATGTTAGCTTGAGCTTATATACAGCGCTGCCTATACAGATCATCATCATCAGTCAGTTGGTCTGTTATAATATGCACCAGATACTTTGCAATACTACAAACAGATAACACTTGACCTGAGAGTTCCTTATCCCCTCTCGTCCAGAAAATCATTACAACACTCTTTTTGACATTATAGTTCCTCTTCGCCTTGCCTACCTGTTGTCAACTAATTCTACAAGCTCTTGTTTTATTGGTTCTTGTTTATTCGATACACTTATTTGTTTTAGCACTTGCTCATTTGATTCTCCTATTGGTCCCATCTGTTTCAGAAAGTAGGTAGCTGATATATTGCAATTTTACCTTAGCGCTAGGTATCCACAAGTTTCCTAGGCTGTGAGGGCATCACTTCCTGTCGATTTCATTGGATATCATTGGATTTCATTGGATCAAATCGACAGGAAGTGATGCCCAGACAGCCTAGGAAACTTGTGGATACTATTACTTGCTTGTTTTATAAGAGAATGCACTTAAGACTTCTGGTGATTAGTAGTTTTGTTCACTACCTATGTTGAATGCACTTATTGTAAGTCGCTTTAGTTAAAAGCGTCTGCTAAATGACTGTAAAGTAATGTTATTCTCATCAAATGCTACTCCATAGTCAGAACGTATATGTAGCAGCTGTTGAAACCCAGCACTGCTAGGAGAAGGTATAGCCAAATCGTGCGCGTACATAAGATGGTTCACTAAGGTGTTTCCAATCATGCAACCTGTTTTACTGAACAGAAAGATTATTCATGTACAAATTAAATAGGGCTGGCGAGACTTCTGGCTTCGATATTTATCAACCCCTTCTTTCAGAGCATAGATACATACATACAGTAGATCAGTACCATGCTTTGCCTTGGACCCAAACTGATTGTCTGTGGTACCAGAAAAGGAACAAAATAGATCTAATTAAGTTCTTTCTAGGACCTTGGACAATACACTGGCTAGAGAAATCGTTCACTTGGAAACTCCCCAGATTGCCAGCTTTGTCCTTAATCACTGGCACCAAAGTGACAGATAACATGGTGTGGCAGCAGACCATGTGTTATGACACCAGTAAAACACATGGCCAGAAGAACCGTTACCAGCTAGCTGTGCTATTGCTTGCTGAACCTCATTGGCTGTAACTCTAACAGCATCAATACTATGAATGTTGTCCACTTTACAGGGGTCACTCTTTACACAATTAAATAGGGCAGCGTAATGCTGCCTCCACAGCTCTGCTATATTGTCAGCTCCAGAGACACCCTCTATGGTGCAAGGTAATGGAGGATTACTCCTGTTCAGACTCAGAGCACAGAGCTTATGACCCAGGAGCTTTTCAGCAATAGAGTCTGCTCTCATAGTTCCTTCATTTGTACTAATATAACGTACTGCCAAGTGCCAACTAATACCTGGCATTAGTTAGCTTTTGTGGTCCAGGACAGGTTCCTGTCCGGGCCGACCCGTTAGGACCCAAGGCTAATATAGGCCCTCTTTGCCTCTGCAAGGTGATATTGTTAATACAATATAACTTATACAATTGGGATGTTTGTATTTTGTCTCCCTGCTATTCTATTGAGACATTTAGATTGTGTCAAAGGTCATATCTCACCTAGACACAGGATCTGACTCAAATATTTACCATAAGGTCTTGTGGTAAGGTTACCACAACATTCAATTTATCCCCTGAGCAAGCAGGCAGGCGATATTAGCTCAATGGTAAAAATGGCAGCACATGCACAGGAATCCAGGTAGACGAGGAAAATTACATAGTGCAGCTTTAATTATACAAATATTTATAACAACAGTTATTCATACCATCATCCTCCTGTTTCCTTTTTTGGTCCGGGTCCTCTTGGCTGCCACCGTCACCAGAGCCGTTCTGTATGGAGGAGGAAAAGAAAGAGTGTAAAATGGCAATAAAGGCCTGCGGTTTTTAGCATCGCAAGCCAGGTTCTCTGACCTCCTTAAACGCCACGTCCCTTCCCTCTCCTTCAGGTCTGGTGCATGAGTTTTAAAACTTATTTTTATAGAGGAACAGGAGTATTTTAACTGGCACAGCCTTGCACTGGTAAACAGCATCTTCTATTCCGTATCAGCGCTTACCGTTTAGTCGCCCCCTTCTTCCTCTTCTTCACTTCCTCTGCCTCCACCATCTCTTCTTGGTCCTTGTCTGTCTCCCCCATAACCATCTCTTTGCCCTCATGTCCAGCCATTCCTTCTCGAACCGAATCTCCTACCACAACTTCCCCCATCTGTCTCCCCCCTCCATCCTCCATCCCTTCTCCCTCAGAATCTCCTACCACAACTTCCCCCATCTGTCTCACCCCTACATCCTCCATCCCTTCTCCCTCAGAATCTCCTTCTACATCTTTCCCCATCTCTCTCTCCCCTCCATCCTCCATCCCTTCTCGCTCAGAATCTCCTACCACAACTTCCCCCATCTGTCTCACCCCTCTATCCTCCATCCCTTCTCCCTCAGAATCTCCTTCTACATCTTTCCCCATCTCTCTCTCCCCTCCATCCTCCATCCCTTCTCGCTCAGAATCTTCTTCCACATCTTCCCCCATCTGTCTCCCCCCTTCATCCGCCATCCCTTCTCCATCCTCATCTCCCAAATCTCCTGTAGCATCTTCCCCCATCTCTCTCCCCCCTCCATCATTCTCTCCTACCTCTTCCCGCATGTTGTTCCCTTCAGTAAAATTGCAAGCTTTGAAAACACAAAAACACAAAAACAAAGAAAAAAGGTATAGTTAAGATGTTTAAAAAAAAATTGTTTTAAATCTGCTCCATTTGGACATAATACAGGACCAATGTCATGAATATATATATTGTGCTCCAACCTACCTTTCAAAAGGTGTTCAAAGAGGAGAAGAACCTTATCAAGGACCACCTCTCCCTCTCTGGGTAACTTGTGGGCGGAGTACAGTTCTGCCCCCCAATTTCCACCCTTTTTCATCTTGCCCCAAAGTAGTAGGGGAACGTAGCCCAACGCCTTCATTTTCTCCATCTTTAACAATGACAAGCATAAAAGCAAACTTAGAGACATTTTCATGGTAGGGTTACAAAAGCTAATGAACGGCTATTTCAGTTTAATATTAAGCCATTATGATACTCTGTCTTAAGCTGGTGTCGCTCACTGAAAAAAGCAGATCAACATGCTCTATATGCATCACTTCCAATATCGGCTAACAACACAGTCATACATAAATAAACTAGAAAATGTGCTCCTCGGAGCACAAGTCTCCGCCAGCAGACCTGTGCTATTTTAATAGCACGGGTCGTCTTGGTAGAACGGGTCGTCTTGGTAGAATGTGCGTGGTTTTTGGTGTTCTATAGGGGCGACTGAATATGTAGTGTCTGCATCTAAAAAATGTTCTTCTTGAAGCAATGTGTCATATGGGAGTCCTCGTAATTGACTGGTTTGTTCAAATGCTTGTCTGTCTTCTTCATCTTCATTGTCTTGAACAGTTTCAGCAGTTGATTGGTGTGTTTGATCTATGTCAGTTTTCTCTAGTGCTACATAATGTATTTGATCAAGGTGGCCAATTGTTACAGTATTAAGACTTCGGCCTTGTTGTGGGATCAATTCAACTCTATGGTCCTCTTCTGTGTTACTGTTGTAGATGAGTATGCTTTCTTAGCTTTGGCCTTCTGCGGCTTTGCTTGACCAATGTTAGGTGTTCTCAAGACTGATTGATCCTGTCTTACCTCACTTCAAAAATGTAAACAGCTTTTTGAAGTGACACACCTATTTATAGGATTGTATTTCGTCATGCGTTCCTCTAGCCAATCAAAGGCATTGGTGTCAACATATTGACACGTGTCACGTGGAGCTTGACCAATGTTAGCTTGGCTAACAATGTTTGCTCACACACGGCGGGACGAAGCGAAAACATACTCTCCACCTACGGCGGAGACAATAAACATTAGTCCTGTCCAGATACATGTCTATTCGGTTCATTTGCTATAGAGTGCACAAATGTACCCTTAAGTGGCCCAGGGTCTCTGCAAGTCAGTTTTAAGACTATTTTTCGATGTTTAACACCACTTTGAATGACGTTTAAGACCAATGGATTAGAAAAGTAAAGACTGCTGGGTTAATTTATGGGGTCTATATGTGAAAAGGCCCTTTGTAGATTGTTGTGCCAACTGGAACTTGCAATGACTGACGAAACTAGAAAAACAAAATGTTTTTTACCTGTACAAGCGAACGGTCCACAACCTTGGACTGGTTTCCGCTCTTTATCGTTTTCTTTGCCCACATTTGGGCCATCTTACGGACTCTTTCCAGGGATTTGGTGTGCCGAACCTTACGGGCCAACAGCTTCCCACACTGTAAGTGGGTGTAAGTGAGAGAGAGCTATGAGGCATAATAAAAATACAAATGGGTTCTAACTTAGCTGTGATACTTTCTTTCGAGACTTCTATGAAAGTAAACTTGGAGTTTAAATTAAAATTAACTTAATACACACAAAATATGCTGTTAAGTTAATACACCACATGTTTTAATCATATTAAAGGTAGCGTGGTAGAAATTGTCCATTATCTAGCCAGGCATTATGCCATAAGCTGTCATTAATACAATGCTAGTGGAGATGCTGCCATTTTTCTGTATTCCTAAAACAAAATATGGATAATTTCAATCACCTGAGTGACCACAGTTGAATACTAACAGACTCAATATCCAATTTTTGCCATAATAGGATGTAATTTATACAAATTACAGTCAATTTCTATTTCAACAGGTACCTAGCCATCAGTTGAGAAATGTTTTGAAAAAACACTAATGACAATGCCTAGTGTAACAAAGCAAAACTCTTGTCACTGTATTGCTCTGTCGACAAAGACTGAGGTATTTAATGCCAATGCAGTTCATTTGAACTTGAACTTAATGACTCTGGATATAATGTATGAAAATGGGGATTGACTGTTAATCAGGACTGTAGGCTAAAGGCTATTATATATGACCTACCTGTTTGCACAACCTTGTGCCACATGGCATTTTGGCTTTGCAGTGGGGGCAACTAGTTTTGTTTCGCGGCATTACCACTCCAAAATGTTTCTCTAGTGGGAAAAGGGGAAAAAAGCATTACTTAACGCAGCACTATATAACTTTTTTTAATGAATAAAATGTAATTTTATCGTATCTGTATAGTAATGCGTTAATACAATATCAATTCTACAATTGGGGGTTAGGTTAAGACTTTGACATTGACGGGGCCAGTTTGGAATTGCAGCCTCCTGAAGGTATTTTTTTAGGACAGTTTTGAAAGTGAGTAGGGTTTTACACTCCTTTACTCCTTTTGGTAGGGCATTCCACATTGTTGTTGCATAGCATGAGAACGAGTTCATTTCCTTATTTGTGCCAATTCTGGGTTGAACATGATCAGTGGAGCTGCCTCTGGTGTTGTGACTATGAACTTCAGAGGATCTGACACACATTTGTACCTGATGTTCAGGATTCAATGTATCCCCTGAGCAAGCAGGCAGGCTTTATTAGTTCAATGGTAAAGGTGTCAGCACTTCCACAGGAAACCTGGTTCAAATCTGGGGTTGAAGAGGAAAGTTACATAGTGCAGCTTTAACATTAGATCAGGGGTCTTCAACAGGGGGTCCGGGACCCCTAGGGGGTCCTCAGAGTTACTACAGGGGGGCCGCAAAATCTTCTTTCTTACATTAATCACTTGAACCCTAGCATCCCTATTCTGGGGAGAACTTAAGCCAAAAATAGCAGATCTACAAACTCTGTGAGCTTGTAGATCTGCTATTTTTGACACTGGGATATATGTGTCGAGGGAAAATGGAGCAGACCAAGTAGAACTTTTTTTTAATACAATATAGAGGGGGGCCCTGCTTCATATCTCTCTCAACTAGGGGGTCTTTGGCCTGAAAACGTTGAAGACCCCTGCATTAGATGCATAACAGCTTTACAATGTATTTTGCTTTTACTGATTTTGTATTTACGTATCTAATATAAAGTGTGTGTTTTTTGGGTTGCTCTACTACAGCAGGGGTCTTCAACAGGGGGTCCGGGACCCCTAGGGGGTCCTCAGAGTTACTACAGGGGGACCGCGAAATCTCTGTGTGGTATGATTTTTCTTTCTTACATTAATCACTTGAACCCTAGCATCCCTATTCTGGGGAGAACTTAAGCCAAAAATAGCAGATCTACAAGCTCTGTGAGCTTGTAGATCTGCTATTTTTGACACTGGGATATGTGTCGAGGGAAAATTTAATACAATATAGAGGGGGTCCCTGCTTCATATCTCTCTCAGCTAGGGGGTCCTTGGCCTGAAAACGTTGAAGACCCCTGCTCTACAGTCGTACAACATGTCGCACCAAGATTTGGTACTTATTAAAACAAATTGCACATTAAGAAAACAGGTAGCTTCTACTGCTAGGCCCACGTAAGCTAGCAGGCAGCTAATATGCTAAGCTAAGCTAACCTCATTCATATAAGCTGTACGAGGACAATGCAATGATTCCAAAACATCATGTAACGTGATGCAAAACAATTATAACACTGACACAACGAAATTAATTACATTGATACCGTGATTTCGTAACAAAAAGATATTTTAATCTTACCTACGTGTAACGCAATAAAGAGCAAGAAGCGACCTCTGGAGGCGTTGACGATACTGCTTCCGGTTCATTGAAAACCGGATCCTCTTCTCTGACGCGTTAGTCAACTTTATTAGATTAACTTTTTTTTTTTTTTAATCAATAAGAGCCTACAACGCATTGCCACAAATGATATGATAATTCATAAATACATGCAATGGCCTGACCACCACCAGATTTCGGTTTACCAGACCAGAGCTAAAGAAAGTGAAAATGAAAATAATATTTTTGGTTGATATTAATAATTATTATTATTAGAATACAATACACACGATGTAGTTCAAAGTTCAGTTTACACATTTTAAAATGAACTAGAAAATTGCAGATCTACAAGCTTATTGTCAGCTTGTAGATCTGCTATTTTTAAATGGCTGAAATGTATGCTGAAGTGGTTAATGTATGTTCTATAATAATAATAATAATCCAAATCTACAAAGTAACTTGTAGTTTTAACAGTATAATATTTTTATATATATATTAGTATAATATAATATATATAAAAGTATAATATTTGCTTCTGACATGTAGTGGAGTAGAAGTAAAAGTACAGAAAATTTGAAATACTCCAAAAAAGTATACCAAATACCTCAAAATTGAACTTAAGTAGTACTTATGTACAATTTTGGTCTAACAATTTTGGTAAGACCACATGGCTAATTTGCATACGCGCTATTGAAGTTAATGGAGGGGATACTGGGTCTCCCATGCACGGAGTTTCTAGTAAATAAACGGTTTTTTTTTGGTGAATCCGTGCTATTTTTTATAACCCCCGCAGTTTACCCTGTAATGTCACCAGTAAAGCCCGTAATTCTCAAAACATGCACAAATGCAAAATATAAGGTGCTTACCCGCTTACCCCAAATGTTATCTAGGTGTCCGGAGAATTTGTGCAATGTATAAATCCATATTTTTCAATCAAGAAGTGTTTTAATCCCGTCTGTGGCTGATTCTGAGACGGGGCGCATCCGGTGAAAGCCAAAATTACACTCAATGTAAACAGAAAGTAAACGAGGGGGGAAATGGCGTTCGGCCACAGACGGGATTAAAACACTTCTTTATTGAAAAACGTGGACTAATATATTGCACAAATACTTCGGACACCTAGTTAATATTTGGGGCAAGCTTATATTTTGCATTTGTGAGAGAGCGCCATTCACAAATGCTGTCAGGCTGCTTTGGAGCCTAGGTGCCCGGACCGCTACGCCAGCGATCCGGGCAAGGCGGTTGGGGGGGGGTTTCTAGTTGTATATTTACAGAATTGAAATCCGTGTTATTTCACCGTGATGGGGAGAGCGTAGCCCCCGCAGTTTGCCCTGCAATGTCACCAGTAAAGCCCGTAATTCTCCAAACATGTACAAATGTAAAATATAAGGTGCTTACCCGCTTGCCCCAAATGTTATCTAGGTGTCCGGAGAATTTGTGCAATGTATAAATCCATATTTTTTAATTAAAAGGAGTGTTTTAATCCCGTCTGTGGCCGATTCTGAGACGGGACGCATCCGGTGAAAGCCAAAATTACATTCAATGTAAACAGAAAGTCGAGGGGGGGAAATGGCGTTCGGCCACAGACGGGATTAGAACACTTCTTTATTGAAAAACGTGGACTAATATATTGCACAAATACTTCGGACACCTAGTTAATATTTGGGGCAAGCTTATATTTGGCATTTGTGAGAGAGCGCCGTTCACAAACGCTGTCAGGCTGCTTTGGAGCCTAGGTGCCCGGACCGCTACGCCAGCGGAATGGGGTTGGGGGGGTTTATAGTTGTGTATTTACGGAATTGAAATCCGTGTTATTTCACCGTGATGGGGAGAGCGTAAAGAGTCACGTGACTGTCTCCGCCTAGCATTGAAGTTAATGGAGGGGATAATGGGTCTCCTATGCACGGAGTTTCGGAGTTTCTAGTAATCTATGCACGGATTTTATTTGGTGAATCCGTGCTATATATACGTGTTTGGGGGGAGACCGGGTTGGATAAAACATATATATAAGTTTAGATGAACAACACATACTCAAAGAATCATATCTTCTCTCATATACGCATCTCTCTATGTATCTTGTTTCACTGTAATATTGCTGTATTGAAGTACATAGAAATATTTTTTAACTCTCTGCAGAGAGAGTGTCCTACAGTCTCAACACTCTTTCAGTCTTTGTCTGTCTCTCTGTCTCCCTTTCCACATATGTCAACTCTCTCTTTGAAAAGTGTGCATCTCTTCTTCAATTGTGATTTTCTTTTCTTTTGAAGCAATCTATTTGAAGGATAAAATCTTGAAGCAATCTATTTGAATTAATACCTTTTTCTCTATATACCAGACCCCTTGGTCGACGGTCGGGTACTTTACATATTGAGGGTCCATCGATTGACGTGGAAGTGCTGCCTCAAGGGGGAAAGAGAGATGTAAAACTTCAGGGAGTCTAAGTGAGATGTGAATTGTTGGATTGCTAGTATGCCATCTCTTCTATGCTATTTGTGGAATAAAGCTGAATGCCACAAGGATTTAAGGGATTACGTGCAGCGACAATTCAATAAGGTAAAGACCATTTTTTCAGTTTTATTTTTGCTTCAGTTGGGGATGCTATTTTTCTGTTGGATTATTGAGTGGACTATTATTTGGATTATTAATCGAGTAGTTTGGATTATGCTTTCCCTGTGGATTTCGTTTGGATTGACTACTTTCATTCGAGTGTTGTGTGGCATGCAGACTTGAGTTTGACACTAGACAATGTCAGTGTGTTAAAAAAATGCAACCACAAAATGCAAACAATGCTGAACCAAAGAGTCTACTGCCTATCTCTCCTCTGCTTCATGCACACAGGTTTGCATTACTATACTTGTGAGGACATCAACATTTTAGGACAGCAATTTTAGTAATGCAAATTTTAATAACATTTAGCAATTTTTCCACAAAAACTTCCAGCAATTATAAGACTTGACCTTAGTTATAAGTCATTATGAAATGCTTTAGAATGTGTTAGGATTATTGTTATAAAGCATTATGAGTATCAATGAGCGTTTATAATTATAATTGCATTGTAAATGTGTTCATAACGCATTATAGACATGGCATGCATAGCAAGTGTTACCACATTAAAGGTTTAATGACATTCACTTTTACACCACATTCAAAGTCTTTGTCCTGGTCCTTCAAAAGTGTACAAAAAGTTTTAAGTGAAAATTCCATTCCAGTGATCCATGGCAGGTGTTTTTCTCTCACATTTCTAAAGCCTTTTCAACTGCAATGAAAAAAGAAATCTTTGCCTGCGGGTGTCGCTGGTGAGGGATTTTGCCTGTCAATCATCGCCTCTGCTCCGCCCCCCCCAAAGGAAAGGATAGGGCAGGGGAGGGGCGAGGAGGAGAGTGGGCGGGATTAATCGACTGTGACCTCACTGTCGAAGGGCCAAGCTCAGATTACTTTTCAGCCTAATTATTCAGAAAACCCCAGACCACAGAAAATCCACTGAATGTTCTAAGTTCAGGTTTTTGGGCGGTGAAACCGCCCCTATAAGTGAGATTTGGAAAAATGTACATTTTCCTGCGCTGTGATCTGGGCCCAGGAAATTTGTACAATTATCCTGCGCTGTGATTGGCCAATCACAGTCTATTCAGGACTGTGATTGGCCAGTGTCACATGACACATGTGCATAGCCCTATATAAGTAACCATAACTTGAAAAAAACCAAAGTTTTGTTTTTTTCAAGTTACGGTTTCGTCCATCATAAAGAGTGTTTCAATAAATGTATTTATCTTTTGTACATGATTGGTTGACTCCATTCAGTATTGTGATTAGCTAGCAAGACACCGCCCACTTCACACAGGGTGTGATTTTTTGGGTGTAATTGAGGTCATAAAACCCCAAATAAAACATTGAAAATAAAAAAAGTGAAAATGAATGTCATGATACCTTTAACTTAACTAAGCGTACCGTATCTACCCTCTCTTCACCTACCTTTTGGTGTGGTTTCAAACCTCTTTGCCAGATCTTTCCTGCTGATCTTCTTCAAAAAATGCACCATGCTCTTATCTGCATCACTAGGGTAATTCTGCATGATCATATCCACAGTCTTCATCTTGTCAGCGTTCTCCAGAAGACTCTTTGGGAGCGGCTGGAGACCTTCAACATTTTCAGGCTTTTGCAGATACCACTTGAACCTGTCGAACTCCTCGATGTTCAGCTGATCCAGAGTATTTAAGATACGATCCTCGGGGGTCTCCATGGTGGTTTCCTGCTACAAACACACGACGTTAAAGGGATATTTCACTTTCAAACACGTTTGGGGTAGTTTTTTAATTTAGAGTAGCCAATTATTTGTTACCCCCTTTTTCTCCCCAATGCAGTCATTATGTCAATGAATTCCTTTCTACACACATTTCTGTGTTGTGTCACTGCTGTTATATCATACTGACTGACTCACCTGCCAGTGAGGAGCCCCCGCCAGGAGGACGTAGAGCCTTCGTCCTACTCCTCCCACCCAACACTCCCCGCTGACAGGTGCCGCCCCAGCCCATAGGAGTACATGCAATGACCAATATCACCCTCCCCGCCCGGCTTCCCTCCCCCCGAACACCATTTGTGTTTGCATAGATGCCCGACAAAGCCGGATGCACCACGGTGGATTCGAACCCACAACCTCCGTGGTGGTGGGCTTGTTTGGGGTCATTTTAACATCTACTCAGGATTTTGTGAGCACCAAAGACAGTTTTTAAGTTGTTTGATTGGGACCGTACCTATGTTCCCCAGGTTCTATGTTCCCAAGGTTCTATGTTCCCCGCTTTCCTAGGAGAGCGGAGAATATAGATGGGTTTCCGTGCGACGTCATCACAGAGCAGAGTGCGCAATCTGCGCATGCGTGGGGTAGAACGAACCGGAAGCGCCATTCACTCTGTTGTTATTTTCGGGATTTAGATAGGCATAATGCTGCTATTATAGGCATAATAGGCATAATGCTGCAATTATATACAAACAGATCCAACTTCCGACAAATCATTTTTATTGAGTAAAGAAGATATTACAAACTGCATAATTTAATCTACTTTCATTAAACCCGGTGAAGACCATTTCTTTTATGAATGTACAATGGCCAGAACTGCTGCGGGTAATAGCGCCCTCTACAGGCTCGTCCCTCCACTGCGCGCGCATCATCCTCTCATGTTTACAAACAGGAAACCCATCTATAGGACCTAACCTAAACCTAACCCTAACCATAACCTTAGTGGGGAACATAGAACCCGGGGAACATAGGTATGACCCCGTTTGATTCAGTATTTAGATATTTCATATTAATTGTATCAGACACGCCCCCTTCCTATACAAACCCATTGTAACTTCAAACTCCATTTTAACCATGTTAGATTCATCGAAAACACCAGTCCTTGGTTCTGGTGACTGATATTGTCCTTCTAATACATGAGAGGGCCTTGTTTTACCAATTACTTTTTTTCATTAGTTTTTTTTTTATTTCTTTGCGGAAATTATTTTTAGAAAATTAGATAATAAATTAAAAACGTAATTTAAAAAATTGAAAAGACAATATCAGTCACCAGAACCAAGGACGGGTGTTTTCGTTGAATTTATCATAGCTAAAATAGAGTTTGAGGTTATATGTATTAATTGCATCCATTTCATATTTGATTTTTACTTATTATTATTGAAACAAAAAAACATTATTGCTTAATAACTGGTCATTTTAGGTTGGGTTTTTATATGTCCTCGGAATATAACTTTAACGTGAGGGAGCAAAATAAACTCACCGCTTATTTTACACACGTTTGCCTCATTTGTCACATCCTTGTACTGTCAAACAAAGGAGAAGGGCACACACCAGTATTGCTGAGCAGTGGTGTGTAAAGTAATTAAGAACATTTACTCAAGTACTGTACTTAAGTACAATTTTGAGGGTACTTTTACTTTACTGGAGTATTTCCAATTGTCTATACTTTTACTTTTACTCCACTACATCTCAGAGGCACATATTGTTCAACAATTATTTGAAAACTTTAGTTACTAGTTACTTTGCAGATATAAATGATTACATTATAAAACATAAATTAACCACTTTAGCCCTATTTTATACCTAGGCTATTTGAAAATAGCCGACCTACGAGCTCACAATGCGATGCGTTGTGAGCTTGTAAATGTTCTATTTTTAAACATTTTACTACTTTTACTTTTGGTACTTTAATTACATTTTGATACCAATACTTTTGTACTTTTACTCACGTCAATTTTGAATTCCGGACTCTTGCTTGTAACAGAGTACTTCTACATTGCACTTTTGATACTTTTACACTTAAGTAAAACATTTGAGTACTTTTTCCACCACTGTTGCTGAGTTGCTGCTGACCTTGGTGCAGAAGTTAAAAGTGGAGAAAAGGCTGCACACTCATAGCCATGCCCACGACGCAGGATCATTTAATGATAACCAACATTTCCACCTGGAATGGTCTTCTTCAGGGATTGACGTAGCAAAAAATACTGCACAATGCGTCACCATCACATACACATTCCATATAATTGTACTGTACAATGCTACGATGCTACAGTCCTTACCTGTGGCAGTTATGTCCTGATTAACCCACCGTCCTCGTCTGTACTAAATGTAAAGGTAAACGTTGGAATGTCTTGCAGTTGCAGAGCAGTCACACAGCGTCAGGTGCGAGTCGATACCATGCAGATAATAATCAGGTTTCTATTGTGTGGCTCTGTAAAGTTATGAGCTGGGCGGGGAGACGGAGAGGCAGCTTGTCATACTGGATTCCTAAACACTTCAACAATGCTGCTGCATCTGTAGAAAAAAACAAAGAAAATAAGATTAAGAGTCTAAAAGCCTGACTATGGACGGCTGGTAGAGACTGTTGCAATACTTTATTTCATTAGTCCGCCGGCTATTCTAGGCTATAGGCTAAAATCGTACACTTTACGATAAAAGCATGAAATTTGGCACACTGTCAGAGCATGGCAACAGGGCAATCACAGATTTGTCCCGTGGAAATCTGGGCACCCATTTGCTTAAAGGGTAAGACCACTTTGGTAGAGGTTTGGGTTGTGTAGTTACCTTGCCATGATGTAACTCCAAAGGTGGGCAAGAAATCAAAAATAATTGCTCCATTGATTAGAAATTGATAATTCAAAATATGCTCCTCATTGACTTACATTGTACGGTAAAACAGCTCTCAACGTCACTCTTTTAGCACATAAACGAACGCAAACATAGCTGATTCAGACAATATAGAACATCACCAAACCCAGTACTGTTTGTTTTTTTAATAAAAATGTCAACTTCCTGTTGATTTTACTATTTGAAGATCTGGATCCGGATCCGCGGATCCAGTCCAGGTTTTCTACTTATTAAAAATGGCAAAATGTACAGGAAGTTGACATTTTTATTTAAAAAAACAAAAAAACAGTACTGGGTTTGGTGATGTTCTATATTGTCTGAATCAACTTTGTTTGCGTTCGTTTACGTGCTAAAAGAGTGACTTTGAGAGCTGTTTTACCGTACAATGTAAGTCAATGAGGAGCATATTTTGAATTATCAATTTCTAATCAATGGAGCAATTATTTTTGATTTCTTGCCCACCTTTGGAGTTACATAATGGCAAGGTAACTACACAACCCAAACCTCTACCAAAGTGGTCTTGCCCTTTAAAAAGTTTTTTTTTAAATAAACCTTTTAAATCTGTTTTTGCCTCGGGGGGCACCGCCTCCTCGGTTTGGACTCCCTGGGCTTCCATCCTGCCCCCCACAGCCACACCCATACTCCCCTCTACCCGTCTAGGGGGCGTGGTATTGTTCCACAGCAAGATTCTACCAAGCCCCGCCTGCCTGCCTGCCTTGCGATTGGCTGAAAGCAAAAACGAGAAAACAAGGACTCCGCCCCCCAGAGGAGACAGTGGGCGTGTTGTCACATTCTAAGTCAGCCCAGTGTGTGTGTGTGTGTGTGTGTGTGTGTGTGTGTGTGTGTGTGTGTGTGTGTGTGTGTGTGTGTGTGTGTGTGTGTGTGTGTGTGTTTTATGTCTGGCACAGCAGGGACAACAGATGGTACAAGGCCAAAAGTGATGAACCACCCTGTCGTCTTTCCATCATGGGTAAAGAAGTAAAGGTTTATGCAAGACATGAGGCTTATTGTTCAAAGCACCATGTTGTGATATATATATAGACAGACTCACTAGCCAAACCCCGTAGGTTAGTTATTGGGCATTTGGGCAAATATACGGCCGACGTATAATAATAATTCATAATTCTTATAGAGGAAACGCAAAAATAAGAATTCATTAATAAAACACAATTGCAACGCGCATGAGCTGCCAGTGCCCTCAACGGTGGTCAGTGTCATGAAGAGATAATTTAGGCAAAAAAAACTAAGACATTTGCCAGTATCTTAACAAGGTGCCGATGAGCCAAAGGGCCACTTAGCTCCAATGGTGAGTCATAAGATTATTATACAGATAGCTGGCTTTTCAGGGGACAGATTTACTCGAGGACAAGAGGAGATCCAACTTCTACCAGCTAAACTAGTTTTTATTTTTCATGGTAGCTTCAATAGTTGTGGTTTCTATTAAGGTGAACACGGTGATTACTAATAGCTCTGTCTGGAGTAACCATCATCCAAATGCATTAATCACATATACACTAACGCAAGCGAATTGTGCTCAAAAGCAGTATCAGTACCGATTGGCTTCAGCGATCATAACCTTGTAGTAATATGTAGGAACGCCAAAGTCCCAAAAGCAGGGCCGAAAATAGTGCTGAAGAGATCATATAAAGGGTTTTGCTGTGATTCATAGTGGATGATGTTAAAAGTGTATGTTGGTCTGATGTTTGTAAAGAGAGGGACCCAAATGTTGCACTGGATGTTTTCATGAAGTTGTTGTTACCAGTAATGGATAAACATGCACCTGTTAAGGAGTTAACCGTTAAAACAGTAAAAGCACCATGGATTGACGAGGAGCTAAAGGAATGTATTGCTGATAGAGACCGAATGAAAGGGGCAGCAATACAATCTGGCAATCATTCTGAGTGGCAGCAATATTGTAAAATAAGGAATAATGTGACCAAACTGAACAAGAAAAAGAAGAAAATGTATTATGTGACTAAGATAAATGATATAAAGGCAAAGCATGATGGAAAAAAGCTCTGGGGTACCTTGAATAACATCATGGGTAGGAATAACAACTCAACACCATCCTTTATAGAATCAGAAGGGGCATATATCACTAAACCATTAGATATTGCCAATTAACTATTTAATTGATAAAGTGGAGAAGCTAAGGCAAGGTATGCCAAAATCTGGTTGCGAGTTGTCCTATGTAAATATTAGAGAAAGTATTATGAAAAGTGTTGGGTAAAGTTAGGACAGAAGAGGTGGAAAAGTTATTGCTGGCAATCAATAATGATAAACCACCAGGTATTGATAACCTAGACGGTAAGCTATTAAAGAATGTAGCCAAGTTCATTGCTGCACCCATCTGTCATATTTTTAACGGGGTCATGCCTATGTTCCCTCAGCCCTATGTTCCCTCAACCCTATGTTCCCTCAATCTCTAACAAGAATTAGGCCCTATGTTCCCTCAGCCCTATATTCCCTCAGCCCTATGTTCCCCCATATCAATTTAGACCCTATGTTCCCTCAGGCTTCTTTAAAAAAAAAATAAGGTAAAACCGCTGGCAGTGGCGGATGAATTAATGAATTAATACCTGGCAATGAATGTGTTAATACCTTACAGAAAGCCCAAATATTTAAATGTTTAAAAAGTGTCCCACTCCGATCAGCTATTAATGTTATTAGTCAGAAATCTCGGCCGTCAGTGACACTTATAATCGGGGTTCCTACACATGTTCCATTTCAAAATTCCATACTTTCCAGATTCAAATTTCCAGAATTCTCTATTGATTCTTCAGACCATATTTGACATACAAGTATAATAGCTACATGTAGATGCTTAATATGTAACAAAATAGTTTTAAAATCCAACTTTACTGATATACCGATATACCTTTAACCCCTACAGTAACAGGGATGTTCATGTACAATTGACCAGTGAACTAGAAAGGAGAACTAAAGTCTATTGACATTGCTTTATTGGCTGTTTAATAAATGACTATAAATAAAGACACTCCTATACAGAAAGTTTGTGTGTATCTAACGCTAAAGGATACCTTTATGGCTTCCTTATCGTTTCCTTTATGGCTGTGTTCGTTGTCATTTCAATAGACACTGTGAATAGACTGTGACACAGAGCTTTTTTCTCCAATTCATTTTCGGTTCTTATTTATAAAGACAGAAAGAGAGACAAAAAATATGGAGGGCACAATTATATATATATATATATATTCTCAATAGATCATGGGACAATGAGTATAGTGCAGATAGCACTGCGCCGGTTAGTTTGTGTCCTCGGCATAGATGTTTGACAGTGGAAACTCGTCAAACTTTTCTGTGTACGAGTGACTTTATTTATAGTCATTTATTAAACAGTGTTGATATGATTGACCTAATCTAACAGCCAATAAAGCAAAGTAAATAGACTTTAGTTATCCTTTCTAGTTCACTGGTGAATTGTACATGAACATCCCTTCTGTTACTGTAGGGGTAATATAATAATAATGATATAAAGTGCTTACCAGGTGAGCACTTTATATTATTTATGGAGATGTACGGGCCTTAAACACGGAACTCCAAACACTATTTGGGGAAGTGTCCAAGGAGTGTCCAAGGAAGGCTGTCATAGTTACTCAATTGTCATAATCAATAAAAATAAATGTATGACCGTGATCCAAGGCAGGTTTCCTTTTGCAGAAAAGATAACCTGTTTACTTTTCTCATAATTACATGACTGCATGAATGTTCAAACAAGTTTTAGATTATTTGTGATGCTATGTATATAACAACCTTTAACAAACAACATTTTGTTTTAGCAAGAAAATATAACTTAGAGCACCTTTATGTATAAACCTGTCCACACATTTTTTAGATATAAAAAATGTAACCTTTTGTGATATGCCATGTCTATTGTCACACTCCATTTGTAGGATTTTAAACGGTTCCATGGCCCATGTAAAGAATATGTCTATCACTTGTTTAGGTATCTTGCTAAAAAATATCTCATGACAGACAAGAGCAAAATTTTTACCAATGAATCTGAGGGAACATAGGGCAGAGGGAACATAGGGTCTATTTTGGGATGGGGGAATATAAGGCTGAGGGAACATAGGGCTGAGGGAACATAGGGCTGAGGGAACATAAGGCTGAGGGAACATAGGGCTGAGGGAGCATAGGGCTGAGGGAACTTGAGTACGCTCCCTTTTTAACATGAGTCTGGGAGGTGATATATGCCCGCAAATCTGGAAAGTAGCCAAAGTTATTCCACTCCCTAAAAATGCAAAGAATGCCTTCACTGGCTCTAACAGAAGACCAATGAGCTTGTCACCTGTTCTAAACAAACTAATAGAAAAAATGGTCTTCACAAACACAATGCTATTTCTCTGTTAACAATCTGATAAGTGAGTATCAACATGCGTACAGAGAGGGTCACTCAACAGCCACAGCACTTACACAAATGACAGATCAATGGATGAAAGAGATTGACGAGAAGAAAATGGTGGGATCAGTATTATAGCGCTGCCTTTGATGTGATAGATCATAGAATTTTACTTGACAAATTGGTGTGTTATGGTTTTGCCCCAAAGGCGATATCATGGCTAGAAAGCTATCTATAATATAGATAATTATATTGCGTATATTTTAATGGCAGTATCTCTAATGCTAGATGTGTTGCGAGTAGAATGTATCAAGGAAGTTCACTAGGTCCTTTAAGGCGGTTACACACCGGCGAATGTGCGAATATACGCAAAATTCGGACTCGTTCCGAATAATTAAAAGACGCTTTTTCGCTTCGCTTTTCCGCTTTTTCGCGCCATGTACGCTTGCATTGACTTTATAAGGTTTTTAAAAAAAGCGTATTATTCGCACGAAAAAATCGCCCCGGTGTGTAAGGACCTTTACTCTTCTAAATTTTTACAAATGATTTTCCATTGGCTCTTGACAAAGTACAAGTCTCTATGTTCGGATGACACGACAATATATACACAGGCTACCACAATCGGTGAGATAACTGAGATTTTGAACAAAGAACTGAAAACGGTAATGGAATGGGTGACCAGCAACAAATTAGTGCTCAACATTCAAAAAACAAAAAGCCTTGTATTTGGCACAAATCATGTACTATAAGCTCTAAACTGCAGTTGAATCTGATGTTGAATAATGTAGAGGTTGAGCAGGTGGAGGAAACAAAACTCTTGGGAGTCATCCTAGTGAACAATCTAGGATCACAGACACACACACACACACACACACACACACACACACACACGCACGCACACACACACACACACACACACACACACACACACACACACGCACGCACGCACGCACACACACACACACACACACACAGACACAGACACAGACACAGACACAGACACAGACACAGACACACACACACACACACACACACACACACACACACCCTTTCACAGTTATGATTAGGATTTTATTTATTTATTTATTTATTTATTTATTTATTTATTTATTTATTTATTTATTTATTTATTTATCTTGTTTTACTTTAATACTTTAAAATTGTATATGATGAATGATATGAAAGTCACTGTTCGAAGGAAAATTGACAGAAAGATGTACATTGTTCATATCATTGTCCTGTAATGTCTTGTCGAATGTCATGTTTTTATGTTATTTGTGGACCCCAGGAAGAGTAGCTGTTGTTATGCACCAGCTAATGGGGATTCTAATAAACTCCAACTCAATTAAGGTATTCTATGTGTTGATGAGAAAGTCTAAGCTATGCCAGTGGAGTCCATTATTTTAGTCATAACAGATAATTATGTACATGATGAGTGATTAATGAAGGCCATGACAGGATTTGACACTAGCAATGTACTACTGGAGCACACCTCACCACACACGTGTGTGCACACACACACACGCGCGCGCACGCACGCACGCACACACACACACACACACACACACACACACACACACCTTAATGGTGAACAGGTACAGAAGTACAGTGTGTACAGTAGCACACACGTTGACAAACAAAAAACACGTTTAGCTGGAAGTTCCTGTCTCCTCCCGTCCTCAAGTAACACTGTCCTCTGAAAAGCCATCTGTCTATTTACTGTAATAACCATATATAATACACACCCACTCACCTTTGCAGGTAAGTGGCCCTTTTGCTCCTGCAATGTCAGATGGAAGCACTGTCTGTACTGATAAGACCCAATTATTGAAATCCCAAACATGGAATATACTTGGACCATGCCACATTCTCTGAAACCAAACTTGATCATACGATAGAGGACTCTGAGATTGAAATTGAAAACTACAAACTTTTCAGAAATGATAGGAGCATTAATGGGAGAAACGGAGGTGGTGTATGCATGTATGTACATATTGACAATGAGTGCATCCTTCGCGAAGACCTGAAGGATGCAGCCATTGAAGCTGTGTGGGTCGAGATCATTTTTAAAAATGCCAAGCCTGTGCTAGTCGGTACCATATACAGACCTCCTAACCAGACTGATTTCTATGAAAGACTTGAGGAGTGTTTGGCTAAGGTGGAGTGTGCGGAGACGATACTTCTTGGTGACTTTAACACAGACATGCTCCGTAAGGAAGCGTCAGTGTATAAGTCATTCAAGGGGTTTTGTCATCGGCACTCACTCCACCAGCTAATCACCCAGCCCACAAGGCTGTGTGTTTCCACTCAAACTACCATAGATCTCATTCTAGCAACGGACAAGGACAAAATCCTCAATAGTGGTGTTTCTACCTGTGGCATATCTGATCATAACATGATCTTCTGCACCAGAAAGAAACGTAAACCTAAGAACGGTTACCACAAATCAGTCACGATCAGAGACCTCAAAAACTATAAGAGTGAGGACTTAGATCGCAGGCTAGAGGAACTGGACTGGTCCGACGTACTAAACAGCACACAGGTAGACGAATCTTGGCTTGGTTTCAAAACCAAATTCATTCAAATTTTGGACAGTGTGGCTCCCATGAAAACCATCAGGGTCAAATCCCGCCCGGTACCATGGATGAATTCGGACATCCTTACTGCCATGAAGGTCAGAAACAAAAAGTGTTCTGAGCTTCATAAAGGTAGGATCAAACTCGCCAGGTGTTTTAACAAAGGTCTCGAATCCCACGTAGCTAAACTTGTAAAAGAAAGAAACAAGCTAAGAAACAAGGTTGGCATGCTCGAATTAGCAGAAAAAAGCTTCCTCGATGACAAAATTGAGGAAAATAAAAGCAAACCACGAGAGCTTTGGAAGCTATTCAACAACCTACTAGGCTGCAGCAAGAAATTGAAAACCAGGTTTACAAACATAAGCCTCAAGGTGAATGACACTCTCATCACATCCAAACATGAAGTGAGTAAAATCCTCAACATATTCTTCACGACCATAACCTCAGATTTGGTTGAAAAACTTCCCCCTCACTCTGGGTGCTATGGTGAAGAGCATGTTGACTCATTTTACAAAAAACAGGGTGTACGGAAAGATGATTTTAAACTCTCCCCTGTGAAAACAGAAGAGGTGTTTAAAAAATTGAGTGCTCTTCATCAACACAAAGCCACAGGCCTCGACAATATCCCCGCCAAATTTCTAAAAGACTCGGCCGCCTCCATTGCTCCAATCATTACCCACATAATAAACCTCTCCATCATACAGGGACGGGTCCCTAACGATTTCAAAAAAGCAAGGGTGACCCCTCTGTACAAAAAAGGAAACAAATTAGACCCTGGCAACTACCGCCCTATTTCTATTCTTAGCTCCATCTCGAAAGTCATGGAAAAAATAGTCTATGAACAGGTCGATAAGTATCTTGCCGAAAAAAAATCTAATCTACAAATTCCAATCTGGTTTCAGAACAAACCACTCCACTGACACATGCCTTCTCTATTTGAACGACTCTATCAAACAAGATGTCGACAAGGGCAAATATTGCGGCATGGTCATGCTGGACCTCCAGAAGGCCTTTGACACCGTCAATCACCCAATTATGATCAATAAGCTCAAAGCAATAGGTTTTGATGATACGTCAGTGAACTGGATGAGATCCTACCTGGAAGGGAGGGAGCAAGTGGTGGAAGTAAACGGCACCCAGTCCCCCCCCCTCCCCGTGACTTGTGGTGTCCCACAAGGAAGTATACTAGGACCTTTACTGTTCCTGATATATGTGAATGACATGTCATCGGCCTGCGACTGCAAGCTGTTCCTGTTCGCAGATGACTTGGCCCTGCTAGTCTCGGACAGGGACAGGCTGCAGGTTGAGAAAACTCTCAGCTCCGAACTCAACAAGATCTGCATCTGGCTCTCTGACAACAAACTTTCATTACACCTGGGTAAAACTGAATCCATCCTCTTTGGGTCCAGTCCTAACCTTAGCAAGGCAGAGAGTTTCACGATCAAAGTGGGTGATGATGTCATCAAAAGAAAGGATGAAATTACCTACCTGGGCTCAATCTTGGAGGCAAACCTCTCTGGTAACAAAAACGCCGAAAAAGTGATCAAAAATGTCAACCGAACAACACGCTATTTGTGGAGGATTGATCGCCTAGTCAGTAAGAATACTCTGAAGATTCTTGCAGGGGCCCTCATTCAAGGTCATTATGATTATGCATGCACTTCATGGTATCACAACACCTCCAAGGCCTTAAAAACAAGGCTCCAAACATCCCAAAACAAACTTGTAAGGCTACTTCTTGGCCTCAATCACAGAACCCATCTAACCCCTGCTCATTTTGCTAGGATTGGATGGCTTAGGGTTGAGGACAGAGTACAGCAACTTGCTATGGGCCTGGTCTTCAAGATACACCACAACATTGGGATCCCCCTGTATTTGTCAAAATACTTAAAAAATGTTAATGAAGTCCATGATCATAACACCAGAGGCAGCTCCACTGATCATGTTCAACCCAGATTTGGCTCAACTAAGGGTATGAACTCGTTCTCATGCTATTCATCAAAAATGTGGAATGCCCTACCAAAAGGAGTAAAGGAGTGTAAAACCCTACTCACTTTCAAAACTGCCCTAAAGATACACCTTCAGGAGGCTGCAATTCGAAAATGGCCCCTGTCTAAGTCTTAACCTACCCCTCCCTACCCCCCCCCCCCCCCTCCTTCATTTTCCTCTTTTGTATATATATATATATATATATTTTTTCTCTCGTCATACCAGTAACCTGAAAGCTGATTGTATGACATTCTGTATAGTAGTGTGTATATCTGCCTGCCTCTTATATTTCATCCAGTTATATTCGCATCCAGTTCAAAACCCTGGTGCTAGCCTATAGGGCAGTGAAAGGAACAGCTCCTTCCTACCTCCGGGCTATGGTCGATGCCTACACCCCTGCCCGACCACTTCGGTCTGCCACCTCGGGGCGACTGATTGCCTCGTCACTCAAGGGTCCTTCTGGCCGATCCACACGGTCACGACTCTTTTCTGTTCTGGCCCCACAGTGGTGGAATGAACTTCCCACTGATGTTAGGACAGCAGAGTCACTGCCCATATTTCGCCGCAGGCTGAAAACTCACCTCTTCAGGAAACACTACCCTTCCTCTCTGCCTGACCTACTTGTTGTTAACTAGTTGTACGAACGCTTGTTTTCTATTGCTGTATTGTTTATTGGATTATTGGATTGTTTATTGGATCTTGTTTAGTCGATTCACTTATTTGTTTTAGCTCATGCTCATTTGATTTAGCTATTTTGTCTCATCTGTTTAAGGAAATAGGTAGCTGATATATTGCACTTTTACCTTAGCGCTAGGTATACTCTTGGTTGCTTGTTTTTGCAGATAATGCACTAAAGACTTCTGGTGATTAGTAGTTTTCGTTCCCTACCTATGTTGAATACACTTATTGTAAGTCGCTTTGGATAAAAGCGTCTGCTAAATGACTGTAATAATCATGATTTGTGTGCATGGGGTTCTCATCTTAAACAAGCGTAATGCTTAATGAGGGTTTCCAGTTTAGTAGACCTTGTATTGTGAATTTGTACTTCCATGTACTGTTATGTACTGTCATGTACTATTCTCATGTCTTTCTAAATAAACTACATCAATCAATCAATCAATTGAATGCTTGTCTCAGGAATGCCACCTGCCAGTATACAGTGGATAACTTCCCAGTCTCCAAGTTTTCTAAATTAAGTATAGGCTAGCTAACCACTTTAACCCTGACATCTCAATTTTGGGCATGCCATTATAGGCTAAAAATACAAGAGAATTGCTGATCTACAAGCTCACAACATGCTGTGATGTGTTGTGAGCTTGTAGATCGGCTAGATTTCAACCAGTCAGGAAAGAGTAGGCTACCTTAAATTTGATAGCGTCCCAGTTTCAATTATACCTGCTCATATCTTTGTGTCATTAGTTCCAACTTCACTTGCTTATCCTGTATCCTGTAAGAGTTCTCTCTCCTGATTGGACAAAACTTGTATCCCGACCTGATATTGCATTTTCTGTTTACTAAATAGCTGGAGAGACGGGGAAACCCCTATTACTAAACGAACACTCTATATAGTAACGATTACTATCACAACATAGAGCTATTTAACACTGTTACTGAACTTACACTATAGCAATGATTAATTAGCCTAAAAGTGCTAATATTATTATGACATTACATTAGTACAGCCCACCAGCCTACAGTTTAATATCCAGACAGTCATGCCACAGAATGTCCAGCAGAGGGCAGAAGTAGCACATAAACAGGTTGAATGTGTCTGGCACTGTTGCTGTGTGTTGGACAGGGGTCTTCAACGTGTTGCAGGCCAAGGACCCCTTAGCTGAGAGAGAGACGAAGCAGGGACCCCCCACTACATATTGTATCTTATATTGTATATTGTATATGTTTGGCAGTACTATCATCTGTGTTGTGAAAATTCATGTTTTTTGGTTTATTTAATTAACTTTTCTAATATGTTGGATTCATGTTAATCGCAGACATTTATAGGAGTAGTTCACCCAAAATATAATTTGTTTTACTATCAATTGCATACCCCATGAAGATCTTTTAGTTTTTGTCACATTCCTAAGACAATAATTTGATTCATACCTGCGGAAAGATGCTTATGTCTGTGTTAGGAGACTCAAAGGAGACTCGAGACTCCGGAGATACCGCCGGTAATCAAATTATTGTCTTAGTGTAACCGGGTGGAGTTTTGATGTGTCATGTGTCATTTATAGGAGTAGTTCACCCAAAATATAATTTGTTTTACTATCAATTGCATACCCCATGAAGATCTTTTAGTTTTTGTCACATTCCTAAGACAATAATTTGATTCATACCTGCGGAAAGATGCTTATGTCTGTGTTAGGAGACTCAAAGGAGACTCGAGACTCCGGAGATACCGCCGGTAATCAAATTATTGTCTAACCGGGTGGAGTTTTGATGTGTCATGTGTGGGTGTGCCATTGAGACCAACTGATTGCTTGTTTCATTGATTGCAGGTGTTTGTGGGTGTGGTGCCAGTGCCCTTTAAAAGCAATGTGTTCTGGCACAAAGCTAGACTGAACATGAAGCGAGCAGAGTGGGATCCAGCATGACCGGCAAGGGATGTTTTTATGGTATGGGGTTGATTTGTAAATGATGTCTAAATGCTTATGGTTAAAACTGTAGATGTAAGTGAGGCAGCTTTCTGCGAAGGCGTGCTGCACTCTGCTCGCCCCGTGGTAAGTGTTTTTAGGTATTGCGTGCACGTAATGTTAGCTTGTTTCTGAAAATGTATTTGTTTTATTTGGTAATGTTTTAAACCCACTTATTTATTAGAATGTTGGTCCTCCCTCCTTATATGCCATATCTCATTGAGATTGCAGTAAACCCCCTTTGTAGTGTTGTGTGCTTTGTTTGCTGTGTATTAATTTGTGTTTATTGAGTCAACAATGGAATGAAATGGTAATTTATTGAGGAAGACCATGACTAATTTATTAATGTGGCCTAATGCACTGTTTTAACTTGATATGAATTAAATGTCAACTCTAACCTGGTGTCTTCCCTGAGCCTCCCTACCCAGTTCTTCTAAAGCTCTGTTACGAACCTCCTTTTCTTAAGTTAAAGCCTTAATTGGTTGTTGGTGAAATTCCAACTGGCGTAGTATTTTAATAACCTCAAAGTCCATTTGGTTACATTAGGAATGCGACAAAAACAAAACAAATCTCCATGAATTCACAATGCTTCATGGGATGTGTAATTGATAGAAAAAAAGCAATTTTTTGGGTGAACTACTCCTTTAACCACCACACCTCTTGCTAAGAAGAATCCCCTCAGAATAGGGATGCTAGGGTCAAAGTGGTTAATGTAAAAAAAAAAATAGCCTACCTATCACAAAAAGATTTGAACACCCCCCTGTAGTAACCCTGAGGACCCCCTAGGGGCCCCGGACTCCCTGTTGAAGACCCCTCTCTACGATGTTAATGATGATGTAACACTCTCTGAAGCTGAAACAACAACCACAGCAACAATGCAGCTTTGAGTACAACACGAGTGAACATGACTTTTTTTCTTCCCCCTGTGGAATGATGTAAGAAAATGTAAAAATCCATGAGATTTTGACAGTGAATTATTTTTAGAATATTTCAATAGGAGGCATTCATTCCGTTCATGTTGTTTTGCACTTCCTTTTGTATGTGACAACAACACACACGCTGTCACTACTGTGTTCTGAGGGCACAGCAGTGGCTCAGGAAGTCGAGCGGCCGTCTCGGAATCGGAAGGTTCCCGATTCGATCCCCGGCCCCTCCTGGCTGCCTGTCAAAGTGTCCTTGAGCAAGACACTGAACTCCTAATTGCTCGTGATGAGCAGGTTGGTGCCTTGCATGGTTCCCTCTGCCGTCATGTGTGAATGTGTGTGAATGTGAAATACAGTATGTAAAAAATAAAAAGAGCAGATATAGATCTGTTTCTTATTTTTTGTGTGAAAACGTGTGCATGTGTTTATATTTTTAATCAAATCTTTGCTTCTGGGGGTTCCTGGAACAAAACCTTTTTCATGTCAAGGACCCACCAAATGATATGTATTTGGCCGCGGACCCCCCATCTCAAAATATTTTGTTCCAGGGACTGTGTGTGTGTGTGTGTGTGTGTGTGCTGCGACTATACTATCACATCTTAATCTCATATCACTATGAACGGGATTAGCAGGACTCAGTGTGTACGTGCTCCTCTGTGTCTGCGCGTGTCCACGTGCACGCTCCTCTGTGTCATAAAGTCTTTGTGTTTTTGTTAGTTAATGCATTCTGTGTGCGTGCGTGCTTGCAATTGTGTTTATGTGTGTTTGAGTGTGTGCTCCACACCTTTGGATTTGTCTGTCTGTGCTTGCATATGCACAGTACACTGTTGCATTAGTTGTGTGTGTGTGTGTGTGTGTGTGTGTGTGTGTGTGTGTGTGTGTGTGTGTGTGTGTGTGTGTGTGTGTGTGTGTGTGTGTGTGTGTGTGTGTGTGTGTGTGTGTGTGTGTGTGTGTGTGTGTGTGTGTGTGCCCGCGCGAGCGCATTGTGGTGTGGTGTGTGTGCGCGCGAGCGCATTGTGGTGTGGTGTGTGTATAAGTGGTTTATGTTGGAATAAACAGATTATCTGTGTGTTATAATCCTCTGTGTGTTTTCAGTGGATCAGGAGGCAGAGTGGATCCATCTGGGATCTGGAAGGTTGCCGGTTCGATGCCTGGCTCCAGGCTCCTGCTCCTCCTGGCTTCGTGCCGAAGTGTCCTTTAGCAAGACACCGAACCCGATGAGCAAGTTGGTGCCTTGCATTGTGTGTACATGCTTTAAAAAAAAACACTTACAAGTAAAAGTATATATTTTTTTTTACAAAGCCTGTAGAAAAACCTATGAAAACATAGAAAGGCAATCAAATCAGCACAGTACTCAAGTAAATGTTTAGTTACTGTCCACCAGTGCTGGAGGGGTAACAGCGTTAAAATTAGCGCTGTTGTGTAACGGAATACTTTTTTGGATAACGAGTATCCTAATGCGTTAGTTTTGCAAATAGAGTACTCGGTTACTTAGTTACCTTTTCCAAAATGATGGCGTTACTTAGTGACATTTAAGACCTAATTTGTTGCCACAAAGGAAAAGGAAAATTCATCCGACACATTTGCACTGTTTCCTGATCTATGAACAAGCTTGTCTCTGTCAACGCCACGAAGACTTGCACGGATGTTACACAGGAATTGGCCAGGGCCAGCGAGGGTCACCACTTATGGTGAAACACTTTTGTATTGATTTGACTTTGGTAAAAGATATACAAGTAAAACTCATTCACACTATAACTTCAACCCAGGATAACACATTAAAGCATAAGGAGACACTTGTTTCCAATGTGGTTCTGCAGCGGCACTCTTGATTTTATGTTTATCAAACATCCTCGCAGAGGGGTTTTAATCGTCGTTAACGCAAACATAATCTAACGAGTATACTTTTCTCAGACGGTAATCCTGTAACGTTACGGAATACTTTTAATAGTAACGTTACCAAACACTGCTGTCCACCACTGATTATTTTCTTAACTTAACTTGTAACTTCAGTTACAAGTTACTTTGCAGATTTAGATGTATCTGCAGATTTAGATGTATATGGCAGTGATCAAAGCAATGGTTATGGCCATAATGTTAATGTTAAAGCTAAAGTGTTAAACACTGCTGTTGTGTATGGGTGTGTATGTGCGTGTGTATGTGCGTGTGCGTGTGTGTAAAGGTCCAAATGTATGACCCTGGGCCATTAACACGCTCCGAGGCCCCTGAACCGTGTAATCACAAAGTTGATGACCATATTGTGTGTGTGTGTGTGTGTGTGTGTGTGTGTGTGTGTGTGTGTGTGTGTGTGTGTGTGTGTGTGTGTGTGTGTGTGTGTGTGTGTGTGTGTGTGTGTGTGTGTGTGTGTGTGTGTGTGTGTGTGTGTGTGTGGTAGTAGACTAAACACTGACCTACATTGCTATTTTTACTGATTGGAGCTCGTAATGAGCCCTATTAACTCACACACACACACACACACACACACACACACACCCTTCATGCGGCTGAACGTTCATTGCTCATTCTTATCGTAACCACATGGACCCTGGGGTCCATATTACGGGGCGGGGGGGGGATCATTCAGTGTAAGTATCCGCTCACAACGAGCTTGTAGATCTGTTATTTTGGCTCTTCGCCGTATGATGAAGTAGGGCTTAAGTCACACATGGGCAATTATAATTTACTGTTTAGGCATATACCAGATACTCTTATCCAGATGACTCACAGTAAGCAAGGTAACACATGCATAGAATGCAGAGAGTGTAGTGCCTCAGTGAACTAGGATCACACGTAAACCAAGAACCTAGCATCAGTCTAAACAATAGACTATCAAAATATTAATCTGTACATTGAAACTATAGGATACCTGGTACACAACATTATATCTCTGATGTCGGGCAGAAACCAGCTAACTCCAAAATATTCATTTTTCAGGAAATGACAAAAACAAAACAAAAAGTGGAGTTAGAAGGTTTTGTTCATCATTTATAAGAACAGCTGAATGGACCTCCAAGCTCCAAATTTTTATCCCACGATTTTTGTAACCCATTTTTTTCGCCCGGTGCCAATTTCCTAAGTGATCCTGGGCGCTACACAGCCCTACACCAGCGCTACACCAGTCCCCCACAGCCTAGGGAGGCCAGGGCCGAGCTCATGCTTCCTTCAATGCATGAGAGCCAACTGACCTTCTTGTCACCTGACAGGGGGAGCTTCCCCGGTAGGACGTAGCGCGTGGAAGGAACACGTTATTCCAACCAGTTCCCTTCCCCTCCATCAGGCGCCCCAGCTGTCAGGGGGGAGGCAGTATAGCGACCAGGATTACTACTTTTTGTGAGGGTATTAACTACCCTAGGAGACACGGGGAGAACATGCAAACTACACACAGAAAGGCCCTTTCGACAACCCCACCTAGGGTATGGGCGCTGATGATGCGGAGGAGAAGACACGCCCACAGCGCCCACAGCGTCCCCGGCGGGAATCGAACCCAGGACCTTCTAGCTGTGAGGCGACAGCGCTACCGACTGCGCTACCGTGCCCCTGTCAGACACGGTAGCGCACATATATCAGCGTCAATGTTTGATAATGTGAGTGATACAGTACGGCTGTAGAATTGTAAAGTAGTCTTCTCACAGAGAGAACTCACGCAATGCTTTATGTACGACAAAAATAAAATAAATGATTGAAAAACAACAAAGATACAAACTGCACAATTAATGTAATGAAAACAAAACAGCAGACAAATTAGCACACCTGGAGGAGAAACCCAGAGACTATCCATAAATGCTTGTTTATCCTGTTCTCACAGGATGGGTCGCGACGCATCGTTGAGCTTGTAGATCTGCTATTTCCACAGAATAGGGACACTACTCAGGGTGCATGATTGTGCTTTTAAGCAGAGAATGACTCATAGATCCAGTTTGTTCCAGTGTGTTTGATGGCTGTAAAAAATAAATAAAATTAAAATACAGCATGTCATGTTCTGCATAATATTATACATAATATCATATTTTATATATCATCATATATTAAATATTGTATCATATATTAAACATATTATACCATATATTATATATGATGTGGATGTGCTGGAACAGCAGCTGTAGAGACATTAACACAGTAAGACTGTGTGTGTGTGTGTGTGTGTGTGTGTGTGTGTGTGTGTGTGTGTGTGTGTGTGTGTGTGTGTGTGTGCGACGCGTGTGCGTGTTTGTTTGAGTGTGTGCATAACATCAAGGTTGAGCGTAGGCAGACATAAAGGGACATGCCACATAAAGGGACATGCCACTCTGTTTCCTTTCACGTTTTGTTTACCTCTCATACTGTGATAGCCGATCTACAAGCTCACGCCTCGCAACGATTACGGCACTACCGTCGCACATAATCAACACGTTGTGTTGCACTTGATGATTTGTTCTTTCTGTAGGAGAGTAGCGTTGTCAGTTCTCTGTTGTTTCTGTAGGAGATTAATGACATAATGCTAAAATAACCTAATGCTAAAATGGTATTTTCAATAGAAAAAATACTTCCGTACCCTATAGGGGATAACGGAGTGACGTCAGGAATTTTGTACTCAGACAGACAGACAGACAGACAGACAGACAGAAAGTGCAATCAGTGCAATACCCATACCCTAAAACGGTCGTTAGAGGTAAGAGTCCTTGATACATCTATTATTCCAGATTATGTTACAGTTGACCTGGCAGGGCGACCATTGTGTGTTTCTGTGTAAATCCTCACAGCTACTGGCACTAAGGACATTCCACCCCCGGGTAGGTGAATCTGTTGTTTCCTCTTCTGCTCAGATGCCCCCAGTGGTGGAAAATGTACTCAAATGTTTTACTTAAGTAAAAGTATCAATACTGCAATGTAGAAGTACTCTTGTTACAAGTAAAAGTCCAGAATTGGTATCAAAATGTACTTAAAGTAACAAAAGTAAAAGTACAAAAAATAGCAGATCCACAAGCTCAGCTGAGCTTGTAGATCGGCTATTTTCAAATAGCCTAGGAATAGAATAGGTATAAAATAGGGCTAAAGTGGTTAATGTATGTTTTATATCTGCAAAGTAACTAGTAACTAAAGTTTTCAAATAATTGTAGTGGAGTACAAGTACAATATTATATGCCTCTGAGATGTAGTGGAGTAGAAGTAAAAGTATAGACAATTGGAAATTCTCCGGTAAAGTAAAAGTACCTCAAAATTGTACTTGAGTACAGTATTTGAGTAATGTACTTAGTTACTTTACACCACTGGATGCCGCTCTATATCTAGGTGGAGGGACAGAAAGACATTAATATTTCATAGGTTTATAATGTTTGTCATTGTCACTCAACGGTGGGTGCAGTGTGCAGGAACGGACAGCGGTCTGGAAGAGGCTTAATTAGCAGGATGATCTAAATGACGTTAATGTCATCGTTTGCATAACGGATTAATGAGGTTATTTATAGCATGTTGATCTGCTGTGTGAGTAGGACTATGTATTAATTTGTTAATCACCCGTCAATTAAGACTGTAGCCCCCGGACACTGACAAAAGCCCCTTTCAACTGTGTGTGTGTGTGTGTGTGTGTGTGTGTGTGTGTGTGTGTGTGTGTGTGTGTGTGTGTGTGTGCGTGCGTGCGTGTGTGTGTGTGTGCGTGCGTGCGTGCGTGCGTGTGTGTGTGCGTGCGTGCGTGCATGCGTGCGTGTGCACCGTGCACTCATTTTAGTTTCTTGAACAGCCCATTACTTCTCAACAAGGTAGCAATGCTTACATTAACCACTCAATACTTGTGTTAGGTCCTCTACAAGCTCACTGTGTGTGTGTGTGTGTGTGTGTGTGTGTGTGTGTGTGTGTGTGTGTGTGTGTGTGTGTGTGTGTGTGTGTGTGTGTGTGTGTGTGTGTGTGTGTGTGTGTGTGTGTGTGTGTGTGTGTGTGTGTGTGTGTGTGTGTGTGTGAGTGAGTGAGTGAGTGAGTGAGTGAGTGAGTGAGTGAGTGAGTGAGTGAGTGAGTGAGTGAGTGAGTGCGTCACGTCTGTCTGTCTGTCTGTCTGTCTGTCTGTCTGTCTGTGCCCATATATGCCCGAAATGCAATTGGTACAATGTAAGTTCAGGAGGGAAGACCACATCAGATAACAATCTCCTCCCCCATGTAACCGCCTCCAATCTGGGCGACATCAACTCCTCCCAAGCTCACCTGCTTGTGATGGCGTTGATAACAACTCCTTGTTGGGTTGTATTTATACCACGCCGTGCCTGCTCTCATTCATGCTCAGTGTGTCTTGCAGCGTTAAGAAGCACACGCATACAACCACAGCGTTAAAACGACCAAAAACTTGTTAACCCCGCACCCACCCCTCAGCCCTTTCGAATCGCTCGTCCGCCACCTATCCATCCGCCAGTCACAAAACGCGTCACCATCCGACCCTCTGTTCATCTCATAATCCGGTTCTGTCGTCTCAGTCCTCACCAAAGCCGGCTACGCCGCCGAACATTTCTCGGGCCACTCCTTCCGGCGCGGCCTCCACAGCCTCCCGGAAAGGCGTCCCCGAACATGTAATACAAATCCTCGGTAGGTGGTCGTCACAAGCTCATCCCACCACTCATCCCTCCCCTCCTCCCCTTCACTCACTTACTCGCCCCCCCAACCACGTCATCCCGCCGCCATCCCATCACCTCCACCTCACTCCATCCCCCACCCCTCTTCCCTCTCCTCCCTCCCTCCACGCCCACCTTCCCCCCACACTCCCTACATCCGCCCCTCCAACCTCCCATCCCCCCCAACCCCTTCTCACCCGTCGGGCCCCCGACCACGCCTTTCCCACTAAGGCTCCCCTCCCTCTCAGCCCGACAACCTTCTAACCTTCTCTTCCTTCCACAGTGGCACCACACACACGTAACCAATGCATTCCTCTGTTTCCAATTTCCATTCAATAAATACAACCCAATCGACTCTCTGTTTGATGGTGTGGTCTTTGCTAGTGAAAGTTAAATTTATGCCTGCTGTCTGAAGCTGGGTCCACAGACGCTATCTCTTTGAAGGGCACGTATGAAACAGCTGATCGCTGTAGCACGGTTCATGAATCCATCACCAGGACCAGGTGGTGGTGGTGGTGGTGCAGTGCCTCTGGTGTTAATTAAAGACCAGACCATTGTGGTGGTGTCCAACTTGCAGATGTTTTCAGTGTGATCTGTCCGCGGGGCGTGTCCTCCATAAATATACATGACCTTCCCCAAAACACAGGCTGAGTGGCCGAACATCTCCTCTGGAACAGTCCCAGAAATCTTGGGTTCGAACCATCTGTGGGCGTCGACATCAAATGTATCAAGTACCTTGCAATACGTTCTTGCGTAGTAATCAAGCCCTCCCCAGATGTAGACTATATCTTCTATTAGCACAGTTGTGTGGCCACGGCGCACAGCTGGGACCTCAAGGGAACATTCTCTTCCTGTCGTGACTGGGAGAAACCTCTTCCAACGCAAAGACACTGAGTTGAAAACGTACACATCAGTCCGATTACTAGGATTGTTCTTGTGCCCTCCAAAGTAATACAGCTTATTCCCGACGACCACAACAGCGTAGCGGGATCCCTCCCGCCACCCTGTTGTGTTCTCTGGTCTTCCTTTCAGATGTACAGTCCAGTAGAACATTTCACATGCAATGTAATTTGCAGCAGAAGGTTTTAGAAGGAAGCTCAACTTGTTGGTACAAGATGCTTAATGACACTTCGTTTATTGGGCAACACATTTTAAAGGACAATTAAAAGGTGTTGATGATGATGTTGTGATGTCATTGCGCAATGATGTCATTATGTAGACTAGCCAATGACGTTACTCAAACTGAAAGCCCCAAAAAACGAACAATTTGAAATGTGTTGGTTTAAGATTAGTTTGTCAGTACTAGGGCCGACACTTTATCGCGTTAATTTCGATCAATTAATGACAGAAAAAAATATCGTGTTAAAAAAATTAACTCATTTTAAAAGCACCTATTTTTGCACCGCGGAACGTTTCTCACTGGACGAGTTTCAGACGGACCGATCATACCAGCGCACCAACCAACTCGCGTGGTGCACAGGCAACAACAAATTGCAGCCACTAGCCAGCACAGTGCATGAAAACATGAATGAAGAGACGCGCCGCATAGCCTGATGATATGTTGGCTGGGCAAATCAGAATCTGTAATGGATGCCCTACGCGCGCGCGTAGGGCATCCAAGTGCAAATACCTCAAAATTGTACTTAAGTACAGTTCTCGAGTACATGTACTTAAAGATGTATGCTAAAATCCACTTGAAAAAAATGCTTTTCACTGTTCTCAGGTCAAATATTGATATGCGATTAATTGTGATTAATTAATTACAAAGCCTCTAATTAATTAGATTAATTTTTTGAATCGAGTCCCAGCCCTAGTCAGTACTATGATGTAAGTACAAAGCCCCCCAAATATTGTGTTGATTTGATGTGATAAGACAGACAGACATCATCTCCTCATAACCATATATAGAAACATCTCCTCATAACCATATATAGAAACATCTCCTCATAACCATACATAGAAACATCTCCTCATAACCATATATAGAAACATCTCCTCACAACCTATAGAAACACTGTCATCACCTCATAACCATATATAGAAACACTCTTTTCTGCTCATAACCCTATAGATGTCATCTCCTCGTAACCATACATAGAAACACTCTTATCTCCTCATAACCGGCCCTGATTACAGGTCCATTTGGTTCCATTCATACACTCAGAGTTATGGTGGTCCTTGAACCACAGGTATTGTAATTGTATAGTCTCGCGTGGCCAGTCTGGGCCTCGGAAGCTCATGATCATGATTAAAATATAAAGCGGATGTGAAGCCTCCTCCACACTTCCGTTTCGTCTTTACAGTCACGCAAATGTATCCTAATATAAATAGCTTGATGCTAAGCAGGAATGGAAATGTAAAACATTTAAAATATATTTTCGTGAACGGAAGTGCCAGCTTCCTCTCTCGGATGTCGGGAGGTGTAGTTCCAGACTCTATATAGCATTCAGAGAATGTGGAATAGTTGTCTGGCTACGCAAGTCTAATAAATTGTATAGCAGACATGAAGTCCCACATGCCAGCTCTGACAGTGTGATAAAACTTGGTTCCGGAAACGGTTCCAAAATGTGATGGAACCGATTCCGGGTGGTTCCTCAATGTTGAATGCGGTTTCCTCCGGTTCGGGTTCCCAACCCTATAATCTCCTCATAACCATAGTAGAGAAAGAAGTAGAGCACCGACACGAACCAAACTGAGCTGTAGAGACGGAAACACAGAGGAATTGGATGGTGGAGGCAGGCACACAACCACCCACACACACGCACACACGCACACACACACACACACACACACACACACACACACACACACACACACACACACATTGGTTCAGGTGTTCACTGTTCCTACATTTTATACTCTTCCATCTCATTAATGCGATCCAATTGGATTTGGAAGCTTTGGCAACACTTAACTCACTTATAGCATCCAAACCAATTTCACATAATGCATCGAAAAGCTCTGAGTGCGCGTGCGCTCGCGCGCG
>NC_137619.1:51086798-51099298 GCF_963280865.1 Gymnoscopelus braueri | reverse complement strand
ATGTGACCTCAGCCCCACATCACACAAGGCTCATATGGAAACCATCACCTGTGTGTGTGTGTGTGTGTGCGTGTGCGTGTGCGTGTGCGTGTGCGTGTGCGTGTGCGTGTGCGCGCGTGAATGGCCCCTACAACAACATCATTAAATTCTCGTCCAGAGCCTCTCTGCCCGCAGGTTGAAACAACAGAAGGGTTCAGGTCACGTCACACTGATGTAGAACAACACACAGCTTTAACACGACTCTCTCTCACAGTCCTCCACTCTACAGAGATTTATACTGAATTGTTTAAACCTGGCATCACCATTTTCGGGCATGTCATTATATAGGTGAAACTTTTCACAGTTATACAAAAGTAGACCACAATTTCAGTGGTGTAAAGTACATATACTCAAGTACTGTTTTGAGGTATTTTTAATTTACTGGAGTATTTCCAATTTTCAGTACTTTTACTTTTACTCCACTACATCTCAGAGGCAAACATTGTACTTTTACTTTTACTTTTACTCCACGACAATTATTTTAAAACTATTTTAAAACTTAAGTTACTAGTTACTTTGTAGATTTTGATTATTATTACAAAACATACATTAACCACATACAACCCTACACATACAACCCTACATACATTTTGGCCATTTGAAAATAGCCGATCCACAAGCTCACAAAGCGTCGCCATGCGACGCATTGCGAGCTTGTAGATCTGCTATTTTCAAAGGATTTCGATATATTTTATACATTTGTACTTTTACTCAAGTACATTTTGAATTCCGGAGTTTTGCTTGTAACAGAGTATTTCTACATTGCAGTATTGATACTTTTACTTGAGTAAAACATTTTTAGTACTTTTTCCACCACTGCACAATTCTGTGACATGTTGTTGCTTGTACAATAGATGGGCTTTTGAATTAATTAGAAAATGGGTCTGAAAGTGGTTCAAATCACATTCACAAACTGACAAAATGTCTGAACTGACTCCATGACACAGAGATGATCATTAACAGGTGGAATCTGTTGTTCTCAGTATAAACAGCCATGGAGGGAACCACAAAGAGTCAAATCAGATTAACCACTTGAACAACCAGCATCCCTCTTCTGGGGGTAACATTCACCAACAATGGCGGATCTACAAGTTCAAAACACATCGCAACATTTTGCCGTTTATAGATCTTTGTAGATGTTGTAGATTTTTGACAAAGAGAATTTGTGTAGACATAGAAGTATAGAGACAATTAACTCAGGTCATCTAGAGCAAGGGTTTAAGTGGTTAACCTGTATTATAGTAGGCCTATGTATCATTGTGAGCTGTTTGAACTTGTAAGATGTGTGTCATGATTGATTCTCAACAATATAGGAAAAAACTGTGTCCCTTATCAGTTCAATAAGACAGTGGTTCTCAAACGTTTCGGGGGGGGGGGGGGGGGGGGCGTTTCACTGTTTCAGCCCAGCCCTGCACATGAACTCTGCAGCCGCACTGAGGCCCCTAAAGCATCCCAGCCCAAACATTAACGCAACTGATAATTGGGCCGCGGGCGCGTGACCCGGAAATGACCGTAATAATCCTAAAACCTTTTTTTGCCCAGCGGCCCACTGGCCCAGCGGCCCACGGGCATTTGCCCGGTACGCCAAATGGCCAGTCCGCCGCTGGCTCCTGGGTGCCAAACCTGAACCAAGCACGCCCCCTCTGGGTGCTTGATTCTGCCAGTAAATCTGTCCCCGTGCGACGGCCGCATGAGGTGGGTGCTCGGTATTTCTCCTAGGTGCCCGGGCAAGGAGGAACCCGCAGGATCGGCGCCCCTGCCCAAATTGACACTTATTAGCCCGCGGACCCCCATTTGAAAGACATGCCAGGGACCCCCATAAGAGAAGATTTTTATGGCTCTAGCAGTGATTCTCAACCATTTCAATTTCAAGGACAGTTTTGCATTAGGCTACAGACCCCCATTTCATGGCATTTCTATCTCTGGGACCCCAATTTATATTTTAAAATCAATGTTAATTTAACTCTGTAATAGGACACATCTTTTAGTTTCCAAATGAGGAACAAACTGTGTTCAATAAAGGGACACATCTTTTAGTTTCCAAGGGACGGTTGGCAAAGGGTCATACCTATGTTCCCCGGACCTATGTTCCCCCACTAAGGTTATGGTTATCAAACCGGTCTTTACTCTTTACTGGGACAAATGTAACATAACATACATATTTTACAAGCACGCCACACACGCTCAAACATCTCCACCATACACTCGCCAGACAGCCTGAGCCTGACATAATATTTAAAACAATAACCCAGCAAAGACATAAGCGTGAGTGTTTATAGTGTGTGCGGGGGTCGTTATGACCAGATGGAGAACAGGTGGACCAACCAGGTGAACAAACTCAGGCTAATCAAGGCACTGGGGGGAAGGGAGGGAGGGGCCAGAGGGGAAATGGGAGTGACAGAGGTAGTGAGTGACATTAACAGTGTAACACAGGGGTCTTCAGCGTTTCTCAGGCCAAGGACCCCTTAGCTGAGAGAGATGAAACAGAGACCCCACTACATATCACATAAAATTGTGTTAAACTTTTTTTCTCCATGCAACTTACGCAACTAACTTACAAATAAGAGTGTTCCAAAGCTAGTTCAACATGATTACCATAATTACTGTAACACACAATGTGTGTTTACCGTTGAGAGATTTGACCCTAGCTTGAAAGTATTCCCCATGTTGTTATTTTAAGAGACTATGGGTGTTGTCTCCAAGTGATGCTGACCGACAAATTTGATGGTCCCCCTGTAGTAACTCTGACGACCCCCTGGGGGTCACGGACCCCCTGTTGAAGACCCATGGTATAAAAGCTGAACATGTAAAGGTTTGAGCATACAGAATTTGGGCAGTCAAACTAGTATCCATAGACAATCCCAACTGAAAAAAAGGTAAAAAGACAGACTTTATACTTAATTGACCGGGGTCCACCAGGGCTCTGTACTAGGTCTGCTACTATTTCTCGCCACACCAAAATCTCTTCAGCATAAATAGCAGATCCATAAGCTCACAACGTGCTGCATTGTGAGCTTGTAGACCTGGTATTTTTGCCAACTGTCCCCTCCCCCCCAGATGCCAGGTTCATTGTTGACCTGGCATCCTATAGTTTCTATAGTTTTGATGAACAGATTGTTTTCCTTCATAATATACTGTTTAGACTGATGCTAGGTTCTTGGTTCCTAGATTACTGAGGCACCACTGTCTCTCTGCATTTGATGTATGTGTTTACCTTGTTTACTGTAAGTCGCTATGGATAAAGTGGTAAATATTCCCATATGTACACGGTACAGTACATAATACATAGTAATACAACCGGTCAACCACAAGCAACAGCAGCACAGCACAGCAGCATAGATTAGAGTGTTGAAGTTTATTGTACACATTACAAAACTGTCCAGTAATAAAAAGTTGTTGCTTTACACCATAGAAACATTATAGAAAACATTGTGTCCACATCCAAAAACACTGGCAGGATTTTATAACAATAATAGTAAAGGCACATGTTGCTCCCTAAATCCTTCACATTATTTATTAAAATGGACAAAAAGGAATGTAATACTTATAAAAAATGAACAAGAATGCTTTTAATAGTTATTAATAGTTATTAAACAAACAAAAAATGCATTGGTGTCAGTTTTGGCTGATTAGAATAGGGTCACACACACACACACACACACACACACACACACACGCACACACACACGCGCACACGCACACGCACGCACACACGCACACACACGCACGCACGCACGCACGCACGCACGCACGCACACACATGCACACCCTTCAAAATGAAATGACAACAATATGTGCATCTTATTTCTCCTCAGTAGACAAAGACCCTTTAAAAAGTTTAACATCTTCATGTAATAATTCATCAGACAAATAATAAACAAGGTACGAGAGCCCAGAAATGATGGCCAGGCACATCTTCATCATCATCATAATCTATACAGTGTTTGACAACTTATGAACCATATCTCACAACATCTCGCTCACTTACACTAATCAACTACATAGAACATACAGCTGCACTTAAAACCAATTACGTTTTTTCTGTTTCCCCCCTTTTCCAAATGTTTTTTTTTTCCTATGTTGGAATTAAAACATGGCGGGCTGTGAGGGTATTGCAAGTGGGCCCCCAAATAATTGGCAAAACACTAAGATTTTTTATTATAATACAACATTAATATAAAAAAAAAAACGTAATGGTATTTTTTCTTTAACACCTTGAAAGGCGAGCCTTCATTGTGATACTGCTAAATAGGATCTTAACCCATTAAGACCGGGGAACGCATTTTTAGATTTCTTTGGCTATTCAAAAATAGCAGATCTACAAGCGCATAGCGTGGCACTATGAGCTTGTAGATCTGCTATTTTTTACAAAATCATGAAAATCTTAATCTTTAATTTGAGTTAAAAATGCATTCAAAGATTTGAACACATTTTCAAGATTAAAAATAAATAAATAGCCAAATAAATAAATAAAGAAAATATCCGTTCCCGGTCTTAAAGGGTTAAATGACACTACGTTGGTTTCCATTGATCCAGGCCGGAAACACAATCGATCGATTGATCATTAAAAGAAACATGCTCTGAAAATGCCACGCGGCCCACCCATCTGACCACTGAACTGTCGGCGGCCGTGTTAAATGGCCGCAAACGCTTTTGAGGTTTTCAAGTGGGCCCCTGATCCAGAAAAGGGTTGAGAACCGTCACTCTCTACTGGAAAGAGTGATTGAGTTGTGATTCCAATGAGTCATCCTGACACTAGATACACTAAAGTCTCACCCTGTTCCCCTGGAAACTGATAGAAAAAAGCAAGAACAGCTGTCATTCTAACAGCATTACGTCTAACATCTAGAAACGCCGCAGTCAGTAGAGTGCAAACCTCTGACAAGCACATGCAATTTACCACCTGAGATAATACAACTGATTATTTAGATTTTGACCGTGGTCTCTCGACCTTGATTGTGACCCTGACCCATTGGTTCTCAAAGTGGGGTCCGGGGACCCCCAGGGGCCCTTGAAGGAGTTCCAGGGGGTCCCCAGCTAAATGATGGATAGTTAGGAACCAAATTGACCCTAATGGGTTTGCAATTCAGAGTTAAATTAACATTGATTTTACTATATAAATTGGGGTCCCAGAGATAGAAATACCATTAAATGGGGGTCCGTAGCCTCTAATGCATGTCAAACTGGGGGTCCTTGAAATTAAAATGGTTGAGAATCACTGCTAGAGCCGTACAAATCTTCTCTTATGACCTAATAAGTGTCAATTTGGGGGTCCTTGACATGAAAAAGTTTGAGAACCACTGCCCTGACCGAGTATGTCATTTTGATCTTGGCCTTGATCATGATCTTGTCTTTTGACCTCTACGGCCAAAAAGTGAACCATCTTCTCGGGACAGCCTACTGATCATCACAACCAAGTTTCATGAAAAATCTCAACTTATTTTGCTAACAAATGGACACACGGCACTACAACACCTACAACTTAAAACATTTCATGTGTATATCATGGATCAGAAATAACTTGATAATATACAAAGAGTGTAGATACAAAGCTAACGTTTTGATACAATAGAGACCAACTCCTACAGTATATGCCCAGCTGTATTTTTAACGTCCACATTGTCTCAGTTGACTGCCTCACTGCTGCGCACAATACAGAATGTCCTCACAAAGGTGACAATTTATCACAGGGTGATTGTTCAAATCTCCACGGTCACCAAACGCAGTGTGACCCCTTTTCACAACATCTTTTGTTAGAAGTTCACCTGCACAGCTGGCAAAATCATCATCAGCTTTCTCAATCAAACCCCCTCTCTCTTTCAATCTCTGTCTGTCTGTCTCTCTCTCTCTCTCTCTCTCTCTCTCTCTCTCTCTCTCTCTCTCTCTCTCTCTCTCTGGTTGTTTCCCAGGCCGGGCTAACAGGAAGTGAACACAATGGAGTGATAACGCAGACAGGAAGGGGCGGTCCTAAAAACTCCCCCAGATGGACAGGAAGTTGACTCCAATGTTTGGTTTAGTGATTAGAGAGAGAGAGAGAGAGAGAGAGAGAGAGAGAGAGAGAGAGAGAGAGAGAGAGAGAGAGGAGGGGGGGGTGGGAGGGAGGGGTACAAAGAGACCCAAGTAGAGGTCTGAGCGAGACATGGATGAAAAAAAAGAGTGAAAGAATGGACTGGAAGGGGCGTATGGGGGGAGGGGGGTCTCTAAGTATTCTATGTTCCCAACAGGAAGGATCTGCGATGGCTTCCACCTATTGTTTGGAGCGCTGAGGGTCCGAGCAGCAGAACCCCGCTGGTCCGGAACCCAAAGCCAAGTTCCAAACAAAACAGAATCAACAGGAGAATAAGCAAACAAAAGATTTCTCCAAACTCCACATTAAATAAAACACAGTCATCATCCTAATAAAAACCGCCACTGTGCCTTTCTGGGTGTTTGGCAAGGCAGGCCGATCAGGGTAGGTATGAACTGTGGATGTCAACGCAAAACAATAAAACTAAAGCTACAAAGAGTGTATCTATTTGGATTCATCTTATCAGCCACGTACTGTATATTTAAGAATCGCCATGTCAACTAAGCGTAAACTAAAGAACCATCAGATATGATTGAGATTAGAGATGAACCACTTGAACCCCAGCATCCATATTCTTGGGAGAACATATTAGCCAAAAAAATAGCTAATAGCGTTGCGACACATTGTGATCTTGTAGATCTGCTATTTTTGGCGAAGGGATTAGGTGTAAACGGGGAAAAAAAGTTATCCGAGTACAGAGCCAACCCAGCTACATTTTTACTAAGTCTAGAGTAAACTGACGGTGGTTAAAATGTTTTTCAACATTACAGAAAGCTTTGTCATCCTCAGCTGAACTCTTAACTCTCTAGCTCAACTGACCAGATTTGAACAGACAACCAGCAGTTTTCTAGCGGTGTGTATATTCCAAACTAGGCCTGAGAACATGGCAGCGGTTGTATAAAAGTCGTGCCCAGACAGCGCGTGACCCTACAGTAGCTCAGAGGATGTGGAGGTTAAAGTTGTTCAGTGCCACCTCTGCGTCAGGAGGGACTCGGCGTCGTGCCAGCAGCCCTGCAGAGCAGAGGAACCGTCCAGATCTCTCTCCCCTCGATGTTTCCTGACTGCTTTCAATGACCCTGTCTCTAGTGGACCTCTGAGAATTGTGGGCTTTCATCTGAACAATAAACCAACCACCATGAGACTGTCCAATAAAACCTACTGTACAACACAATAACCAACCACCATGAGACAGCAGGTCTCATAATAAAAACCTGGGAACACACTACTGGCCCCTTTTCCACCAAAATGACTTTGGTTCTAGAACTGGTTCGGTTCTAGATTATTGTAACCTCGGTGCTTTGACGGAACCGGCCGCGAACCGGCCCGCGTTTCCACCAGTTTTAAGCAAAACCATTGTAATTGGGGGAGGCATAGCTGAATGGTTAGAGAGCCCGCCTGTGTGTCTGTCTGTACGGGCCCTATTCCCAGGGACATTTGAACAAACCACTAATTAGGGATTTCGGACTAGGCAAGAGGCGTTTCCCCGCAAAATTCGGTATTCTATGGCACCCCCGTGACCCGCCAAACACCTGAGCTACCCGTTACATTATGCATAGGTGTGGTTTGGGCGTTACAATGATAAAACCAATCACCGTGCCAGAAGCCATTGCCTTTAAGAGAAGACTGCGCTAGCCGTCATCCCGATCCAATATATGCTCTAGCCTATCTACCTGTCTGCACTGTTGCCTGGTCTGATTATTATAAGCCACATTGGGCTTGTTTTCCTTCTTTTTTTTTATTTTATCCAAATACATTTTTATATTAATTTGTAGCCTATTGTGTTCACAATAAGCTTGTCATATTAGTCAGATCCGGAATAGTATATGAAAGCCATTGAAAATATGTATACTATTGGTACACACTGGCTGCTCCCAAATAATTAATTACATCATGTTGCGACAACGCTCCTACGTGGTACACAGACAAACAGTAGCACATGGGTATAATAAATTGGACAGTTTTAGGAAAGGTCTATAGCCTATGTACTCACGTTGGCTGTTATCGTTCTATTTCCACCGTTCTAATGGATTCCAGGGGTGTGTAAACATCTCTGAAGTTGCTCCATAGTTTCCTCTGAAGTGACGCAGTTAAAGTTAACTTACATCCATATTGTCCCCGTTATCTTTCATCATCCACCTTTGTTCAGTAATCCCGAACAGAGCTAAATTTTAAGTTTACATCAATCAAAGCCTCTCAAACCCAGACACATTGCTGCGATGCGTATGTGCGTCGCCTACCTACCCAAAATAACAGACACACAAGCTATCAACGGCGCTGCATCATGTCGTGTCGACAGATACAGATCTGTTATTTTGGACAGCATACAATGAGGCGCGCGCGCGCCACGGAGTAGCCTATCACTAAACCAAAAACATTACATTACGTGGTCAACAACATAGCCTACTAGACATGTAACTTGCTTGGAGCTTTTAATGCAGTGGTTCTCAACCTGTGGGTCGAGACCACAATGGAGCACCCAACGCCTGGCGAGCTTGTAGATCTGCTATTTTCACAATATTTATCTGTGGAACCGAGTCAAACAAAATGGGGGGGTCCCCAGTTCAAATATGGTTATTTTGGGGGGTCATGAACGTAGCGTTTACGCGGGGAATATAATAATAATATAGCAGGCTAATATATATAATATAGGCTATAATATAATATTCACCCGCACGTCCCGCAGCATGGGTTTAATGAGACAGCAGCCAAAATGAAAATCACACTATGATCCGATCATCTTATAAAAAATGTAAGTGCTTAAGATTTTAGCCCAAACCCAACGGGACCCGACCCGGCCCGTCGGCACCGGCTGAGCTGGGTCTACGTTTTTTTTACATCCAAATAAATTCACATATTAATTAATTTGTAGCGTAGGCTATTGTGTTCACAATAAGCAACTTGTCATATTAGTCAGATCCCCAAGAGTATATGAAAGCCATTTAAAATAGTTATATATTCCTACACAGCTGATGCCAAATAATTAATCAACAGGGCAGCGCAACGCTAAAGTAGCCTAGGTCAAATCAATCACTGTCTTGTCATGACGCAGCAGTAGAGAGCTCCCTTTAAAGTTTAAACCATAACATGACATAAATAATGGATCTTCAGAACTTTCTTCATGTCTTTTTCACCTCAAAGTAAATGTTGGATTACTTCTTCAAATGAAAGCACAGGCAGCGGCCAGAAGGTAACATTGTGATTTCTCCATTGCAAAAATGATTACGGTTATTCTATGAAACATATATTTCATAGAATAACCATAATCATTTTTAAAATGGTTATGGGGAAGTGTATATATTTATATAGCCCTATTTGCTCCAAGCTGTTTTTTAAATAAAATATAGACTGTTAGGGTAGAATGACTCCTGTTCTTAACGAATTACCAAGATTTAATGAGAAATAAGGCTTCTTTAGAAAAATGACTGACGGGCTGGGCTAATTTGTCAATTATTAGTCGAGCCAGGCTGAAATATTTAGGGGATATGAAAGCTCTAGTTAGTAGTTTGAAGTGCTCATGTGGCTAGTTGCTTCTTTTTGTTTTCATAGACCTGCGGACTGCGGTTGCTTATTTCTCTCCAAGGCTGGCAACATGGCTCATGGTCCAACGCACAAAGCCATTGTAGTGTCTGTGTGCACTTGACGGGTGATTTTATAAACCAGCGGGTGCTTTTAGAATCCACTATCCCCCCTCCCCAAGCCGTACCCATGTGTGGGTTGAGAATTTCAATGTGGGGGATATAGCAGCAACACGCCCACGGGCACGAGTGAGAGAGATGAAAAAAAAGCTGGAACAACGCATAATGTTGGGTTAGTACGTACGTACACATAGATAAAGCGGACCGTTTCACATAAGTGCTACTTTGTCGCGCATGTCTTAACACTTTTATGTTGATTTTATCATGTATAAATATTAGCATACAGGCCTTCAATACCGTGACCAACGTGTAGGAGAAGAACCAAACATTGGATCGTTTTAGGCCGAGTTCAGCTGAGGACATTTATATCTCATGTAAACTATCCCAGATTACTGTGAAACCAAATTAACCCTTTAAGACCGGGGGACGCATCTGTGTAACCACTTTATCCATATTTTATACTTTTGGCTATTCAAAAATAGCAGATATACAAGCTCATAGCTATGAGCTTGTAGATCTGCTATTTTTTTTTAAATTGTGTTTTTTTTTTGCAAATCTTTGAATATATATCTATAAAGCAATTGTTTTTTACTCAAATCTTTGCTTCTGGGGGTCCCTGGATTATTATTTTTTTAGATGGGGGTCCGCAGCCAAATACATATCGTTGTGGGGCTCCTTGACACTGACATTAATATTATAGCAACATAAGTGTTTCAGAAAACTGTTTTAAACTGATTTAGAAGACATTTGTAGAATCCCCAGAAGCAATAACATTTTAGCTAGAAATGCTCGCTTTAAATATATATATATTCAAAGATTTGCACAACATTTTTCACGATTTTTCAAAAATAGCAGATCTACAAGCTCATAGCGCGGCACTCGGTGCCGCGCTATGAGCTTGTACATCTGCTATTTTTGAATAGCCCAACGAAATCTAAAAATGACACACAGATGCGTTCTCAGGTCTTAAAGAGTTAAGACCAAACCAAACCAAACCAAAGAAAGAGAGTTGTGTACTGTTCAGGGTATTTCAGGGCAGTTTTGTGTTCACATAATGATGGAGATTTATTTATAGTTGAAAATATGAAGATGGAGGGAGCAGCCTGTCCCAGATAAGGCCTCGATCAAATCAAACAAAAAAAAGTTGTGCAGTGTGCATGCAAATACTATATTGACAATACTGACAAAAACAAAACAAAAAAACAAACATGGGATATGAAATGGAGTCTGCTAAAAAACGGGAGCTACTAGAATAGAAAAGACTCACAATTTTATCCGCTCATTATCCAAAAAAACATACAGTAAAATCCTCACGCTTAATTTAACTCCAATAGAGAACAAACGTTTGTACACTTATGAGGCTTGGAGTTAAATGAACACTGAGGATTATACAGTGCAGGAGGCATTTCTATGTGGTGTCACAGAGCAGGTAGTAGTGGTGCCTCTTGTCTGAAGAACAAAAAGGCCTTGCATCTCCCCTGGCCAAGGGAGGCCTTTCCCTCTTAGTGGTTAACATGTTTGCCTTATTAGTGTTCCTTCCCACACAGGGAGACCGAGGTTTGAATCTCAGGGGTTTCACAGGTCAAAGGTCGACGGCAGCACAGTGCACCGATGAGTGACGTCTCCAAGACCGGGAGAGAGGAGGCCGAGAACAAACGGAGAACAAACGCACCGCTGTGACGCTGTCCCCCCCCCCCCCCCTCGTCACCTCGCTGCCAACATCTGCGCGGCAATTAGTCTCCCGCCTCCGACTCTATGACATCACCACGTTCCTGTTTTTGAACGTTTCACAATAAGAGTCCCCCCCACACTTCCTGTGTCATTTTTCTTCACAAACGGGAGTTTCTAGAAGAATCTGTGAGACTGAAACGTGACGTGGTATTTCCTGGCTTTTGAACGCAGCTCTCCAGGTTGGGATGAGGAGAGAGTGGACCGAGATGGAACTGGGTTTGATCGAGATGGAACTGGTTTTGATCGGGATGGAACTGGTTTTGATCGGGATGGAACTGGTTTTGATCGGGATGGAACTGGGTTTGATCGGGATGGAACTGGTTTTGATCGGGATGGAACTGGTTTTGATCGGGGGGGGGGGGGGGGGTGACTGGTTTGAATCTGTAAATTGTCATCGGATCCCAAGTGGTGCCGCTGTGGAAACAGGAAGTGTGTCCGCTCTCTCTGTGAAGGATGGAAACGTCTTGGAATCCATGTTGTCCGCTTGGTCTCAGAAAAGTTAACAACATGGAAACTACTGCTGCTGGATGTGTGTGCATCTATGCATATACAAGTGAGTGTATAGGGGGGGGGGTATTGTATGCATTTTGGCAATGTACAAGTGTGTCTTCATGGCTGTTGCCATGTGTATTTTTTGCCTCAGGCATGTGTGTGTGTGTGTGTGTGTGTGTGTGTGTGTGTGTGTGCGTGCGTGCGTGCGTGCGTGCGTGCGTGCGTGCGTGTGTGCGCTTGCTCGCGCGCGCGCGTGTGTGTGTGTGCGCACGCGTGTGCGTGTGTGTGTGTGTAAGCACACATGTTTGTTGTAGGACAATGGTTCTCTAAATTAAAAATTAAGCCACTCTGAGAGTGCTCTGAGAGTGCACAGGGTATTTTGTGCACTCTCAGAGTTACAGACCATTTGGTTCCTAATTAACTATCAATCCTTCTTCTTGGGGACCCCCCCACCCTGGAACCCTACCCCTCCCTCAAGGCCCCCCACCCAGGCCGTCCCCCATCCATCCATCCATCCATCCACCCATCCATCTCTC
>NC_137619.1:50948145-51083145 GCF_963280865.1 Gymnoscopelus braueri | reverse complement strand
AATTGATTGTGATCACTCCAGAGCTCTGGTCCATATCCAACGTTGCCAGATTTTGAGAGAGAAATAAGCAACCAGGTCTATGAAAACAAGCCCAATATTAGGCCACATGAGCACTTTAAACCTCGGCTATTTGAGCAGATCCAAAAGCCCACAATGCGTCGCGATGCGATGCGTTGTGAACTTGTAGATCTGCTATTTTGAAAAAGTTAAATATTTGGAATATTTGAAACATTTTAACAACAAAAAACTAGTGCGTGGTTCCCTGGCACAAAACTTTTTCAGATGGGGGGATCTGCGGAGAACTGGTTTTAACAATAATAAAACAGAATTTAGAAGCAAGCCAAATAAGCACTACATTTTAAAAACAAGCCAAAAAAAAAACACAACCCTTAAAGGTAGGGTAAGTGATATTTTTGGGTATTTTTGTTTTGTTTTGTTAAAAAGGTTAAAGTTTACTATCAGTATATTCTGATAGTAATCATTGCTACAGAGCGTTTGTTTGGTCACAGGGGTCTCTCCAGCTCTTTAGTAAACAGAATATAGTACATTTTCAGGTAGGTGACAACATTTAAGCCAATAAAGGAGAGAGCATCGAAAATGCATTTTCTGTTTAATAACGAGAGACGAAATAAAGGAAAGGAGAGACATGGGAAACTCCTTTGGACTTTTATTTTTATTTTTATTTTTTTATTGGAAACTACTTTTACTGAACAAACAGTCTATAGCAATGAGTATCAGAATATAGAGCTATTTAACACTTATTTTAACCAAAGTAAATCACTTACCCTACCTTTAACTGCCCAATTTTTACAAGCGACTTTACAGAAAAACAAGCACAAAGTCGGCGTCGCTTATAATAAGCAGGAACAGGACCGTTGAGTGCTTCCAGGGTTGAACAAATCTCTCGTTCTGATCCATGGAGCCTGATATGCTTCATGTTCAATAAGAACTAAACAGCAGAGATGTGAAGGTGAACTCTGTGTGAAGAATTACAAGTGGTTCATAATTCATATTTCTGCCTTGGGGTGCTGACATAATCAAAATGACATCATTATTTTGTGGATTTAAGCCTGTCACATTATGAAGGCTTTTTGACAGTAAAAAATCCTTACGAGTCAATTCAACCCGAGAATGTAGAAATGTAATCAAATGGAATGCCGTGAGCATGTGTGTGTGTGTGTGTGTGTGTGTGTGTGTGTGTGTGTGTGTGTGTGTGTGTGTGTGTGTGTGTGTGTGTGTGTGTGATTGCTAACTCCACCAAAGGGGGGTGGAGTTAGCTGGTTTCGCTGACTCCAGGCTCGACACCCTTTTGACCTCCAACCTCATTGTGAGCTTGGATGTCCATTCAGCTGTTCTTATCAATGATGAACAAAAGCTCCTTATATCTCCACTTTTGTTTATTTTTTTCATTTCCTGAAAAATTTACATTTTGGAGTTAGCTGTTTCTGCCCGACAGCAGAGATATATAACATATCACATTGATTACAGTTTGAACTAGTACTATTTTCTAAAGGGCATGAAAGCTATTATGAACTTACCACACTCAGACAATTATACCTGTTGCCAATTACACTATCCAGTTAACATTGCTTCCCGCAAAGAAAATGTTGAGTGCTCTGCCAAAACAGAGCTGAACACCAAGAGCGCTGGAAACGCGACGATTCCACTAAAAAAGGAACATTAAACACTGGGTTTTTCAACACGTACATGTTATTTTAGTTTTTACTGTGTTTTGATTTTGTAAACACAGTGTTAATCAGAAACCTATATACATTGACCAGAGTTCCCCTGGGGTCAACTTTTTTCCCTCTACACCAAATATCTTCCCAAAACATATTGAGCTTGTATCCACCTGTTTCCGCGGGAATTTACTGGAGCAAAAATCCTGTGTCGGAAACATCCTGCGGGGGGACCGGAAGTAGGAAATAGCGGCTCAGTGTGTTTACATTTGCCAGCAGAACGTAGCTGTACTGCGAACGGGCCTTTTGCATGTAGTTGAAGCGCAAGGGGGCGGGGGGGGAGAGAGTTAGCGCACTGAAGTCAAGGCACAGACTACTGTGTTGTTGACGGACAACGGATGCACGCTTATGAGAAACAACACAAATAAAACCTGCCAAAACAGTTGCGTGCATTAGCGCAAGATGAGGATAAATGAAACATTCAGTCTAAATGTCCAGCAACTACTACCAATACTTTTGTATTTGAAACCTTACATTTCTCTAAATATTATAAACTCTTAGGACAGCCTAATACAAATATAATTTATGAAAAGGCTACTATAGGCTACAGTGAAGTCGGACTGAATGACTGAAACGTTTTTTTCTTTTTTAACTCTCTTGGTGATTATCTGGCACAGTAGTTGTGGATTAGCAAACTGGACATTAATGTTTCCTTTTCGCGTGCGAATTACTGGACATTTAGACTGAATGTTTCCTTTACCCTCATCTTGCACTTGCACGCAACTGTTTTGCCATGTTTTATTTGTGTTGTTTCTCATAATAAGCGTGCATCCGTTGTCTGTCAACAACACAGTCGTCTGTAGTGTGCCTTGACTTCAGTGCGCTGACTCTCTCCCCACGCACCGCCCCCCCCCGCCCCCTTGCGCTTCAACTACATGCAAAAGGCCCGTTCGCCAGCTGCGAACGAGCTACGTTCTGCTGGCAAATGTAAACACACTGAGCCGCTATTTCCTACTTCCGGTCCCCCCGCAGGATGTTTCCCACACAGGATTTTTGCTCCAGTAAATTCCCGCGGAAACAGGTGGATAGATCCACTTATTTTGGTGAATGGTCACCCCAGAATAGGAACGGTAGGGTCCATGTGGTTAAAACTCTGACTGATGGAGCCATGCAGCCCAATCTGTCTCTCCAAGTAGAGATTACCAACACCACTGTGCTGAACTGCTAGAATGTCACTAGACTACTGTAGAGCTATTGATGGGTTTCCTGTTTGTAAACATGAGAGGATGATGCGCGCGCAGTGGAGGGACGAGCCTGTAGAGGGCGCTATTACCCGCAGCAGCTCTGGCCATTGTACATTCATAAAATAAATGGTCTTCACCGGGTTTAATGAAAGTAGATTAAATGATGCAGTTTGTAATATCTTCTTTACTCAATAAAAATGATTTGTCGGAAGTTGGATCTGTTTGTATATAATAGCAGCATTATGCCTATTATGCCTAAAATAGCAGCATTATGCCTATCTAAATCCCGAAAATAACAACAGAGTGAATGGCGCTTCCGGTTCGTTCTACCACCTGCATGCGCAGATTGCGCACTCTGCTCTGTGATGACGTCGCGCGGAAACCCATCTATACTGCACACTGCAATACATGCTCCATTCTGCTAAACCTATGGCAAGTCAGATATATAAACGCTTTGATCCAAGTCATTACAAAATTGATCATTTAAAACTCCAAAGAATAGCAAATGCTAAATAATTATTATAACTTCAACTACAGTTACTCAGTTCTTCAGCTGTAATAATAAACACAGCCCATGGTATTTCTGAGGACAGAAATCAGCCACAGCTTGAGTGACAGAAGCTCTTTCAGTCAAATTATAGTCCCGCCGCGGGGGGAGCATGGGAGGTGAACTCGAAGGAAACGAGCACTCCTTTCTCAATCTGTTGATTTGCTGGTGATTGAACATGTAGAATCACTTGCAACGCAATGAGACGGCATGCGCCGACTTGCAACAGGGTCATTCAGACCGCTGCAACCGTCCCTGCAACTGTTTCATTGCGTCGCGTTGCATTGGTCTGGACTGGCCTTTAGTCCCCCACCATAGCCTCATGGACACCTATCACACAGCCTGGAAGGATGGTGGGTCTGAGGTTATTAATACAAAATAAAAAATAAATCTGAAATGGGGTTCCTTGGCTTGCTGGCAGTGCACACAAGAAATACGATGCTGATCGGTGTAGGAGTTGACAAACACACGCACGCACGCACGCGCGCACACTCACACTCTCTCTCTCTCTCTCTCTCTCTCTCTCTCTCTCTCTCTCTCTCTCTGGTTATGTAGTCCGGTTTCTATACTGGTGTTCAGATAGGCTTGAATTTAGCGGTGTCCCTCTCTCTCTCCCTCTCTCTCTCTGTCTGTCTGTTTCTCTGTCTCTCCCACCTCTTTCCTGCCTTTCCTGTCTCTACACTGTCCTTCCAAAATATGTACTAAATGCACTAAATCAAAGCGATATTGAAGAGATGAAGAGATGAAGACAGTTACTGACAGGGACCTGGCTGTAAATGCTGTACTGTAACTAGCATGCAGGCCTTGAAGCACTGTAGGATGACAGTCTTTTACTTTGACTTTGACATCTTTTTTACTTTAACAAAACATTATGTATAATTGCATACATTTTCACACCATTATCAAAAGTATAGACGCAAAAAAAGCCAGCGGCTTATTTCCATCGCGGTCCTTTCATATGTATGTGCAAATTATGTTGTGTTGCATGATGTGATATATGTATGTGTGTAATTGCACTTAAGTCCAGGCACCCAAAGGTGCAGAACTCAACACCTAGAGAGACATAAAGATGATTGTCTGTATTTTGACCCATCAAGACCGGGAAAGCATCTGTGTCATTTCCAGATTTCTTTGGCTATTCAAAAATAGCAGATATACAAGCACCGAGTGCCGCGCTATGAGCTTGTAGATCTGCTGTTTTTGAAAAAACGTATGTTGCAGTGGTTCTCCATAATTTTCATCTTAAGGACCCCCAATATTATATGTATTTCGCTGCAATCAAAATATTTTGTTCCAGGGACCCCCCAGAAGCAAAGATTAGAGTTAAAAATGTTTGCTTTAAAAAAAATTATATATTTTTTATATATATATACATTTTCACGATTTTCAAAAAAAAATAAGATCGCCAAGCTCATAGCGTGGCACTCGGTGCCGTGCTATGAGCTTGTATATCTGCTATTTTTGAATAGCCAAAGAAATACCCGGTCTTAATGGGTTAAATGCAAAAACAGCACATACATACAGTATTATATTCGACCATCTGACCTATCTGGCTGAAACAAAAAAAGGAAGAAGAAAAAGAGGTACTAGCTGTCAAGTGTGACAATGCAATACAGTCTTCACATTACTGACCAGAGGGCCTGAGGATAAGCTCATGTATCTGTAACCATTGTCCCATTTAAAGATCAGCTGCCTGCATTTACTTAATGGGAAGTTTGTGCAACTGATAGAAAAAGAATACTTCACTATTCTTTCAAAGCATTCATCTTCCTCTTTTGTGACTTTAAGTTTTCCAACAAGTGGTAGAACACATGCAGTTCGACACTGAGCTACAATGTCTGAGGACGTGTATGTCAACACCGGGCCAGATAGAGAGAGACAGATGGAGATGGAGGAGAGAGGAGAGAGAGAAGAGAGGATAGAAGAGAGGATAGAAGATATCTATCTCGCTCCTGATGACCAAGACCCCATCTATGACGACTTCAATGCGACTGCAGACGACCTTGACCCTGGAACACAGCAGGATAATGCACAGAAGAACACAGCACAAGAGCAGCGTGGAGGTAAAACTAAATAATAATGTACAAAAAGGTTAACTAACATTATGTGTGGTGTTACATAAGGACAGTGTAGTGGTGTCTGGAGAAGTGGGTATACACTACTCTTTCCGTGCCCTGATTATAATAAATGTAATAATAATAATAATAATAATAATAATAATAATAATAATAATAATAATAATAATGATAATAATGATAATAATGATAATAGTAATAATAATCAGTGACTCTGAATGCTACTCTACATGCGTTTCAGCTCAGTCAATTAAGAACATACATTTCTTACAGTATACCATTACAACTTGTTAAAACGTGTCACTTATTTTAAAAGTCTTATTTTGGAACAAAACGTTTTTAAACCTATAAGTGTGATGATGAGTCTTAATATTGGTGTTTTATATGTTTTTCAGGCTGTGAAGAGTCAAAGCAGAATCTCTACATTGCTGTTAAAGTGTGTGTGGGGCTGCTGTGTCTTCTCCTATTGGCTGGCATCGTTGTCCTGGTCATACTCTGTGAGTAGCATTCTATAAAACACTATCTTTACTGTTGATGGATGTTGATTGAAATACTTTGGGTTCTATTGTGGGGCAGGTGGATTGGCCGTGCAGCATGCAGTGGACGGGCACATTTTAAATGTCTGTATAGGCGAAGTGCCTTGCTTTTCCGTGCCTGCGTGTTTGGTATTTCAGTGACTCATGTTGCTGTATGGACCTCCTAGACCAGATCCATTACAGATTGGCTGGGGGGGGGGGGTAAAAATTGTACCTAAGTACAGTAGCCTACTTGAGTACATGTACTTAGAGATGCATACCAAAATCCATTAAAAAAAATTGCTTCTCACTGTTCCCTTGCGATTCATTTCAATTAATTAATTACAAAGCCTCTAATTAATGAGATAAATGTTTTTTTTTTTTTAAGCATACTTAGAATGCATTATATTCTGCTTTTAACTCAAAAATACTCGTAGTGCTTCATAACAAAATGATCATGACACATTCCTAGACGGATTTCTGCTCAGAGTCCACTATCCACCCAAGAATCTGAGCTGATGTCCGCCGGGGAGGTCTGTGCAGAAGTTACTATGCAGATGTTCAGTAAGCAGTGTTGTAAAGTAACTAAGTACATTTACTTAAGTACTGTACTTAAGTAGGTATTTTTACTTAACTGGAGTATATGAATTTTTCAATACTTTCCATTTTTCAATACATTTTTCAAACGAAACTATTGTACACTACAATTATTTGAATACTTTAGTTACTAGTTACTTTGCAGATTAATTTTGTATTATTATTACAAAACACTTTAACCTCTTAAGCCCTATATACTTCGGCTATTTGAACATAGCCGATCTACAAGCTCACAGCGTTGTGAGCTTGTAGATTAGCTATTTTCAAAAGGTGTCGATACATTTTGAAAGCTTGAAATGGGACATTTCTGCATATGAGTACTTTTACTTTTGGTACTTTAATTACATATTGATGCCAATACTTTTGTACTTTTACTCAAGAAAAAGTAACAGAGTATTTTTACATTGTGTTATTGATACTTTTACTTCCACACTGCCAGTATGTAAGTCCCTCTCCCTCAGTGATGATAAAACACTCCCCTTTCCATTTGATTGGTCATGATTGAATCCACCTGCAACACACCCACTGATAATATTATTTAGTCTGATCCTTCCTGCCTCACCATTAGCTGCAGGTGCTCCACATTAATGCTATATATCAAATGTCTGTCACCACAGTGTTGGAAAGAGTACTCAAACTTTTTACTTACTTTTTACTTACGTAAAAGTATCAATACTGCAATATAGAAATACTCTGTTACAATTAAAAGTCCGGAATTCAAAATGTACTTGAGTAAAAGTACAAAAGTATTGGCATCAGAATGTACTTAAAGTACTAAAAGTAAAAGTACTCATTGTGCAGAATGTCCCATTTCAAGTTTTCAGATGTATACAAATCTTTTGAAAATAGCAGATCTACAAGCTCGTAGATCGGCTATTTTCAAATGGCCGAAATGTATATATAGGGCTGAAGTGGTTAATGTACGTTTTGTAATAATAATCAAAATCTACAAAGTAACTAGTAACTAAAGTTTTCAAATAAATGTAGTGGAGTAAAAGTACAATATTTGGATCCAAGATGTGGAGTAGAATAAAACTAAATTGGAAATTGGAAATACTCAAGTAGAGTACAAATACCTCAAAATTGTACTTAAGAACAGTACTTAAGTAAATGTACTTAGTTACTTTCCACCACTGACCACGCCCAACCCGCCATGTAGTTGACTGCTCTTCATGCCAGTTCACCTGTTTCCCCAAAATAGGGCCCTCTGTGTCATTGATGTCAAATGAAGATAACTATCAGAACGTAAAACTCATCAGCTCGTTGATTTTCCTTCTTACAGATTGTGGATTGATTAAAGAGAAGGAACAGTTAATTACCAGATATGACAACATGACCGGACTGAAAGACAAGTTACAGACCGTTTGACCAGTTACAGACAAGTTATAACAACTTGACTGAACAGAGAGACCAGTTGCAGAGCAGTTTTGACCAGTTACAGACCAGCCATAACCGACTGACTGAAGAGAAAGACCAGTTACAGAGCAGTTTTGACCAGTTACAGACCAGCCATAACCAACTGACTGAACAGAAAGACCAGTTACAGAGCAGTTTTGACCAGTTACAGACAAGACATAACCAACTGAATGAACAGAAAGACCAGTTGCAGAGCAGTTTTGACCAGTTACAGAACAGCCATAACCAGCAGACTGAACAGAAAGGCCAGTTACAGAGCAGTTTTGACCAGTTACAGACAAGTTATAACAACTTGACTGAACAGAAAGACCAGTTGCAGAGCAGTTTTGACCAGTTACAGAACAGCCATAACCAGCAGACTGAAGAGAAAGGCCAGTTACAGGACAGTTTTGACCAGTTACAGAACAGCCATAACCGACTGACTGAACAGAAAGGCCAGTTACAGGACAGTTTTGACCAGTTACAGACCAGCCATAACCGACTGACTGAACAGAAAGGCCAGTTACAGGACAGTTTTGACCAGTTACAGAACAGCCATAACCAACTGACTGAACAGAAAGACCAATTACAGAGCAGTTTTGACCAGTTACAGACCAGCCATAACCAACTGACTGAACAGAAAGACCAGTTACAGAGAAGTTTTGACCAGTTACAGACAAGACATAACCAACTGACTGAACAGAAAGACCAGCTACAGAGACGTTTTGATCAGTTACAAACCGAACATAACAAGAGGATTCGTTGTGGTCAGTGAGACACTGTTTTTTTATACATTCTTTTATCATGCTGTTCATCATTTGTCATTAATCTGAGCACATAAAAACAGTGTCTAACATTATATTTTGTTGTTAGAATCACATGGATTTACATTTGGTGATGGTGTGTGTTATTACATCTCTACTGAGAGGAAAACCTGGGAGGAGAGCAGAGCATACTGTAGAGCCAGACAATCTGACCTGATGATCATAAAGAGCAAAGAAAAACAGGTACAGTATGGTGTGTGTGTGTGTGTGTGTGTGTGTGTGTGTGTGTGTGTGTGTGTGTGTGTGTGTGTGTGTGTGTGTGTGTGTGTGTGTGTGTGTGTGTGTGTGTGTGTGTGTGTGTGCGCGCACGCGTGTGTGTGCGTGCGTGCCCATTAGTGCAGGGGTCTTCAACAGGGGGTCCGGGACCCCTAGGGGGTCCTCAGAGTTACTACAGGGGGTCCACCAAATCTTTGTGTGAGATTTTTTTTTCTTTTTTTTTACATTAACCACTTGAACCCTAGCATCTTTTCTGAGGAGAACTTTAGCCAAAAATAGCAGATCTACAAGCTCACAACGGCGTTGTGAGCTTGTAGATCGGCTATTTTTGGCAAAGAGTTATAGGTGTAGAGGGAAAAAAGAGCAGCAAAAGTTTATCTGAAACACAATTTTATACAATATATAGGGGGTCCCTGGTTCATCTCTCTCTCAGCTAGGGGGTCCTTGGTCTGAAAACGTTGAAGACCCCTGCATTAGTGCATGCTGTAACAACCTATTCCATTTTGTTGAGAAATACATCTATTGTACTAATTCAGTAACCAGCTGCTTTTCTGTCCAGGACTTTGTTGTCCGTCTCCACCTGACTCAGAGACTGTGGCTGGGATTGAGTGACAGAGACGTAGAAGGAGTCTGGAAGTGGGTAGATGGAACAACACTGACCACACCAACGTAAGACTTTACCTTCATTCCTCTACTCTTCATTTCATCAAACATTTTAACTACATTTCACCCATTTCCTCTCCACATTGTTTTCCAAATGGTATTAAACACTGCAATAAAATACGATTATATTGTATCGGTTGTCTATTTCATTATCCAGTTAATTTCTATGTTATATCTATGTATAACATCATTTGAAGTTATGCTTAAAAAACAAAATATTTAGAGAGAAGAAACATTCTTGCGACGGTATTATGATGTATCAAATGTTCCTACTTCTACAGGTACTGGCAACGTGGTGAGCCTAATGAAATCAGTGGAGAAGACTGTGCTGAGGTTAAATATCTTAGTACTGGAGAATGGAATGACAATCAGTGTTCTTTTCAGTTCATTTGGATTTGTGAAATAGCTATCTAGTGAAATCCTCATTTTCACAAAGTGTCAGTTATGTGGTGTGTTGGTACAACAAACACAATCACTTTACATGTAATAATTGATGTGTTTGCTCTGGTTTGTCTGCCTTGCAATTCTACCCAATATGCACTGTCGACATTACTTAACCACTTTAACCCTCTATTCTTAGTCAAAGGGACCAGAGTTACAAGCGTACTTGGACCCTTTTTTGTGTGTACACCAAAATCTCTTCACGACACGATGTGAGCTTGTAGATCAGCTATTTTTGGCAACTTTTCCCCCCAGAATAGACTTGCTTGGGTTCAATAGGATGATAGATATTCATGTTTTCATTATTTAGTTAAAGGGGAGCCTATGTAATGTAACAGGTAATAAATGAATAACAGCCAGTAAAGTGTTTTGCATTCTGTGTTGTACTGTGATGGAATTGGGTTTGGTCCAAAACTGTGTTTGGTTAAAACAGTGAATATTTTACTGTAACACACAATAAAACGGTACATCACGCAAATTACTGACTGTAAATTACTGTTATATTTCAACATGTAGAATTGATCAAATCAATGTTCTGTTTGTGAGACCAGGGAGTTGACATAAATGGTTGCACATCTATGATAAAGAATAAACTTTTGCAACAAATAATAAACGCTCCTGGATTTGGGCTTCCTTACATTTAGGGCAATTTACATGCGTGCGTTCACTTACACACTATTCACTTGGCTTTGTTTTTCAGCCTGTTGTCTCAGTCACTGCTATAAATACACATTTTGTTTTTCAAATGTATTAAGAATAGCTCCAATTATTGACTTTAATTATTGTTATTACAGTTGTAAGCTACACAAAAAGTAAAACAATTACATTTCAAAATGAAATTTAGTAAGTGAAACTGTAAAACAAATGTAGAACCTTTTCTTCAAAACACACTACTCCTACAGATCCACACAAAAGGTTACACATTATCTCTGGGGTCATGTGATCAAGATGTATACAGTTAGATGTTTGTGATTCCATTCCAATTCCATTGTGCTCTGCACAAAAAAAAACATCATAATAATGATAATAAAAAAGCAAGACACCAAGAGCACTGACAAGCTAAGATTCCTTTAAACATTCAGGTTAAGCACTGCAGGGTTTTTCAGCACATCGTTTTTTTGTTTAAATGTGGTCCAGGGACCCTCATGGTTCCTTGAGGGGGTTCCAAATTGACCCTTACAAGTCTTTAACTATCAGAATGTCCAACAGCGGTCTAGGCACCTAGGCTGTCGCTGGTTCGAGTCCCGATCCCGACGGCCTTTGCTGCATGTCACTCCCCATCTCTCTCTCCCCATTTCCTAACAGCCTACTGTCCTATCAAATAAAGGCATAAAAAGCCCCCCCCCAGAAAAAGAATGTGCAAATGCGGGTTTATTTGTACACTCTCAGAGTTATGGGGTCCTTGACATAAAAGTATTTGGGAACCACAGATCTAGGAATATAATTTAAAAAAATCCATTCATAATAGTTAAAGTGCAGCTCCAAGTTAGTAAAATAATAATGTAAATTGGAATTTAAAACAGTAGTAAAACATCAATTCAAAAGATGACTGTAAATTAAATATCATGTGATAGAATGGCATAGACTGGCATATAGACTGGCATACTCGCAGATACCGATGCCAGCATTTTAGGCAATATCGGCAGCTTTCCCGATACTGGTATCGGTATCGGAACAACTGTAATATTCAGCGAGTAACATCATCAAATGACAGAGTGGTTCTCAGGCCTATGTTATTGCATCGTTACCACAGCTACCAACACTCGCTCTCTCCTTTGTTAATCTTTTCAGATAAATGTGATATTCTACACTACTGCACCCGTTTGTTATTTCACTATTTGAGGGATTTTATTTTTCTCTTTTCTTCAAATGCTTTATTTTATTATTTAACCATTTACTTGTATACTCCTTGCAAAACAGATAGCAAAATAATTTGCGATCCCGTTGAAGCTGTCAACGCATTGCATCACCATGCGTTGATCTGCTGTTTGCTACCTGCTATTCTTGCAAAAAAAAAAGTGTTTATATACACGTAATTATTAATTTTTTAATATTTATAAAATAAGATAGCCTATAATGACATGCCTGAAACAGGGTGGTTAATCTGTGGAGTGTGTCTGACATGAACAAAAAAAGAAGATATACGATGGATGGAAAAGCTGTCTTAACACTTAAAGGAGCTACACCATGAATTTAAAAAAAATATTTGATATTTAATATCATATGGTGTATGTCCCTCAAACCTTTTTCAAAAGGTTTGAGCCTAAATCATCACTCAGATATACTCATCCCAAGTCAATTGTCTCTGGCTTATACAGCACTTTCAGCTGCAATACCAAAACGTCCTCTTGGGCAGGGGGGGGCTACTGAGCAATTCTGTTAATACAAAATTCCGTTAATAAAAAAATATATTAAAAAAAAGAAAAAAGAAATGGAAAAATTCTGCATAAAAAGAAGCATCTAAGAAAAATACAAAATCGAAAAAAAAACACTTTGAACATTTTTGAACAATTCCACCAAGTGTTTGAGGTGCCTGTTTCACCCACTTCCGGGGGGCGGAGCCAAAATCCGAGCCCGAAGTATTTGTTCGTAGACCCCCACTTAGGGGGGGTAGAAAAAGTTTCGGAGCGATTCGGGCACTTTTCATTTAACATTGGGTTTGCCATCAAAAATGTTTATGACCTCATAAACATTGCCATTCTGAGATCGCCTGTTCAGACACGCCCATTCTGGAAATCCATGAAATGAGAAGGAATGACTGAATTTAAAAAAAAAACATTTTTTGGGGTACAAGAGACACTGGGGACCCCAAAAAATACAAAAAACCAAGAAAAAAGTGATTTTCATGGTGTAGACTCTTTAACTTAACACTTCAATCCAGGACCGCATCTTGTGTCATTTTAAGATTTATTTGGCTGTTCAAAAATAGCAGATATACAAGCTCATAGTGCGGCACCGAGTGCCGCGATATGAGCTTGAAGATCTGCTGTCGTGAATATATATATATTTTTTCAAGTGAACATCTTTAACTCAAATCTTTGCTTCTGGGGGGTCCCTGGAACAACTTATTTTGATTCTACAAATGTCTTCTAAATCCTAACAACTTATGTTATATCAGTGGTGCTCAAACCTTTTCATGTTAAGGACCCCTAAAATGATATGTTTTTGGCCACCGATCCCCATCAAAATATATTGTTCCAGGGACCCCCAGAAGCAAAGATTTTAGTTAAAAATGTTGTTTCAAAAGATTAGATTCAAAGATTTGCACAAATGTTCAAGATTTTTCAAAAATCACACAGATGCGTTCCCTGATTGAATGGTTAAGGAAGACATGGAACTTGTAAGGAAGCACGGTAAGGGAGAGGAAACTACAGATGAAGAGGACCCTTTCCCAGAGTTGGAACTTGATTCAAAGGGCTATTCTGGAGGCCTAATGGACAGTGTCAAAACATTGACTTGTAGGCCTACTGTACCGTGGATGACTGTTGTGTCAAAGCGTAAGACTGGGGAGGAGGACTAGAGAGGGAACTTAGAGGTAACGGCACCAAATGAATGGCTGAACCCTCTGTATCAATTCAATGTCTATTTTTCATTCTTGTGGGAGGATTGAGAAATTACTGTGTCTGGAAAATCTGATTGTGTTTAATGCAAAATGTCTTGTTTTGAAGGAAACGTGCCTGGAGCTTTTTATTTTATTTTATTGCTGTACTGTATGTGAGAATATTATATGAACATATTGCATAGTTTGAAGACACAGGTTTTCGGATAGCATTGTTTAAATAAAGGATTTAAAAGTCTCTGTCTCACTCTCTCTCTCTGTGTGTGCGTGCGTGCGTGCGCGCGTGCGTGCGTGCGTGCGTGCGTGCGTGCGTGTGTGTGTGTGTGTCTCTCCCCCCTCTCTGTCTGTCTGTCTGTCTGTCTGTCTGTCTGTCTGTCTGTCTGTCTGTCTGTCTGTCTGTCTGTCTGTCTGTCTGTCTGTCTGTCTGTCTGTCTGTGTCCCTCTCTCTCTCTCTCTCTCTCTCTCTCTCCCTCTCCCTCTCTCCCTCTCTCTCTCTCTCTCTCTCTCTCTCTCTCTCTCTCTCGCTCTCTCTCTCTCTCCCTCCCTCCCTCTCCCTCCCTCTCTCTCTTTGCCCCTCTCTCGCTCTGCCCCCCCCCTCTCCCTCCCTATCTCTCTCTCTCTCTCTCTCTCTCTCTCTCTCTCTCTCTCTCTCTCTCTCGTGATGCAACCTCTCTTCACTCCTTGCCAAACGGTGCTCATAGCGCCCAGAGTGGAGAGCCTTGTCGTTTCATGTTTTACATTTTGTGTTGTTGTTTTCAGTGAATGAACTAATCCCCTCACGCAAACCCACAGCTACACACAGACACACACACACACACACACACACACACACACACACACACACACACACACACACACACACACACACACACACACACACACACACACACGCAAACCCACAGCTACACATCTATGTGGTGTTTGGAAAGGAAGGAGACCAAACACACACACGCACGCACGCACATACACACACACACACACACTAACAGAGGTTTGTATGTGATTTTATTGAATGCTATTTCAACTAAATGTTGACATTTTTAACGATAAGCCTAAAGATAATACCCGACACCAGTTGTGGGCTTGTAGATCGGCTATTTGTTTTGGTGCACGACACCAGCTATTTGTGTAAATCAAACTCTCTGTTCGCTAAACCTAACTTCTAAATGTCTAATCCTGATCCTAACCCCCAACCTGAGTCTTTTTCTAATTGTAAACGTATCTCTAAAAATCTATTTTCATCCATAAAACAACCATTTATCTTGTGAGGACCAGGAAAATGGTCCTCACAAGTGTAGTTGTACAATCACGCACACACACACACACACACACACACACACACACACACACACACACACACACACACACACACACACACACACACACACACCCACACACAGAGCAAGGCCATGCTTTCATGTTTAGTCTGCTGCAGGTTCAATCCCCATCTCACTCACTGCCCCTCAACTCTTTTCTTTCTTTCTTTCTTTCTTTCTTTCTTTCTTTCTTACTATTTTTGCCTCTCCTCTCTTATGGATGTCTACCCCTTTTTCCTCTCTCTCCACAGCAATTGTGCATCCCCCCCCCTGTCTGTTCAATTCAATTCAATTCAATTCAATTCAATTCAATTCAATTCAATTCAATTCAATTCAATTCAATTCAATTCAATTCAATTCAATTCAATTCAATTCAATTCAATTCAATTCAATTCAGCTTGATTGGCATGAGAAGACCTTTACATTGCCAAAAAAGTGTCAAATAAAAACAATTTAAAAAATGTACGTACAACTACAACTACAACAGTGTGCTCCTCACACACAGCACAGGTCACCGCCAGGCCGGGTTGCCTACTCAGGGCCCGCAAACATTGGAAGGCAGTCATAGCCAATTGGAATGGGATCTTAAATATCTGACTCATGTACATGTTGATCACATGACCCCAGAGATAATGTGTACCTACTTTTGTGAGTGTTGGAGAAAATGTGTAGTAGCAGTAGCAAAACGCACTAGGGCAGAACATGTAATCTGGCACAAGCGGGGCCTATAAATTGCGTCATGATCCAAGGAATCCAGGGGAAAGAAAAGATGTTGATTGTACGACCTATATGTTCAAGAGTTATGGGCCAAAACGTGAAGTGGCCTGTTGTAGCGCCACCATGAGGAGATTTGAAAAATCCTCTCTCTCTTTCTCTCTCTGTCTTTTCAGTGCGGGGGGATGATGAACTGCTGTTATCTTTAATAATCCATGCTTGTGTTTTTTGTTATTCCCCTTTCCTTGGTTGTATGCATATTATGTCTGGCATGTAGTTGAGGTCTTTTTGTCTGTATAGTGCGTATTAAAGGACTTTTTTTTTACATCAAATTACATCTCTCTGTCTGTCTGTCTGTCTGTGTCTGTGTCTGTGTCTGTGTCTGTGTCTGTCTCTCTCTCTCTCTCTCTCTCTCTCTCTCTCTCTCTCTCTCTCTCTCTCTCTCTCTCTCTCTGTCTCTCTCTCTGTCTCTCACTCTACGATTGGAGAGTTCAAATTGCCGCTGAATTTCATCATAGATCTGTTCTGTTTCCATCCTGGCTGCCTTCTGACAAACAGACATTCCTACGCACACGCACGTGCACATACACACACGCACGTGCACATACGCAGTCGCACACGCACACACACGCTGAAAGCAGCGGAAAAACCATGGAAGGCACCATTAGGAGTAGTTGGGGTTTCAGTGTCTTTGCTCAAGGACACTTCGACAGTAGGCTGCACTAGCCCTCCTGCTTTCGTGCCTAGAGGGGCGGGTTTAACATCTCCAGCGAGAGAATGCGTGTGATCCCATTGGTTCACCGATCTGTCCGTCAACCCCCGCCCCGTCAACAGAACATTACGAGCGACGCCCACTGCACTCTGGTTGGTTGGGGAAATGAAACACTTCCTATACCCGGAACACCGACGCGCTGATCCAGGCTTTTATTTTTTAGCAAAAATAAAAAATAAAAGCCTGGAGATCGAGGCTACTTTGACAGTAACACCTGCCCGGAATCAAGCCGGGAAACTTCCGATTCCCAATCGGCCTCGGTTCTACCTCATCCCATCACATAAGCTTGATGGGATCGGGGGGGGGGGTCCCTCCTTCTGTCCTGGGTCACGGACTACCCAGCCTCCATCTCCAGGCTTTTATTTTACACGTTTTTCTCAAAAATAAGAGCCTGGACCTGCCTGTTGAAGTTCCTGGTATAGGAAGTGGGAGTCAACCTTTCATTTCCCCAACCAACCAGAGTGCAGTGGGTGTCGCTCCAAATGCTGTGACGTCAGGGCAAGCCCCCAGAACCCAGTGGTTGCATTGAAGCGCATTGGACATGCTGGCCATTCGTAGGTACCAGGCGCGTATCGTCATTGGGGCCAACGAGGCCATGGCCCGGTCTGTAAACCCAGCTTGTCCCTGTGTAGGGACAAGCTGGATCCAGGGGAAAAAAACAAAAAATCAACATTAGCAGCCCCTCACCCTATTCTGTTGTAGCCAACCACAGAAAGTCGCCTTTGTTTTGTGGCCATTAAAAAACAGTTTAGCCGTCAAACCGGTTCTGGCCCGGTCAATGTTAGAATCCACCAAACGCCACTGGTAGGTACTGCAGCTTAAACGGACGGGGCCACTGCACAATGTACGAGCGAAAACGGTTTCGACCAATGGGCTCGACTCACGAGCTTGCGCACAAGCTTGCGCACGGGGCCGCGCACCTCTGTGACGTAAAACGCGTCACTTCTGTGACGCAGAACGTATCACAGTGGCCCCAAATAGGCTACGCCCACCACACTTTACAACCCGGAAGAAGGGGTGAATTCGCTTCATGCGCTGGGTGAGCAACTCAATGCAAGTGGATGGGAGGGGATTTCGGGTGCCCTCTCTATTATTTTTAACTCTATGCGTCAGGGCTCTCAATGCTGCACATTGGGGGGGGGGGGGGGGGGGGGCGCGGGGGCGGGCGCACAGATCGGTGAACCAATGGGAGCCCACGGATTCTCTCTCCGGGGATTTTGAACCCGCCCCTCTACACCAGATATCACACGCTAGGGCAGCCTACGGACTACCTGACAGCAGTGATGATGGAAAGTAACAAAGTACATTTACTCAAGTACTGTACTTATGTATGATTTTGAGGTATTTTTACTTTTCTGGAGTATTACTGATTTCTAATATTTTACTTCAATTAAACTACAATTATTTGAGAACTTTAGTTACTAGTTACATACAGATTTTTATTATTTCTTACAAAATATACATTAACCACTTCAGCCCTATATACTATACTATATATATCCGCATGTAAATCCATAATTTTTCAAATAATTTTCATACATTTAGAATGTTGTGAAATGGTACATTCTGCATAAGGATTACTTTTGCTTTTGATACTTTAACCCCATATGAGTGACTGGAGTTCCTCAGGGCTCTATAGTGTATTTTCAGTTTTTCTGTTATTGTGGGGGAAAGGTTTCGCTGAAAATAGCCAATCGACAAGCTCACAACGCGTCGCACTGCGACGCGTTGTGAGCTTGTCGATCGGCTATTTTGTGCGAAAGCCTTCCCCCCACTATACGGATGCTGGGGTTTAAGTTCCGGTTGGTGTGTGCGTGATTGTACAACTACACTTGTGAGGACCATTTTCCTGGTCCTCACAAGATAAATGGTTGTTTTATGGATGAAAATAGATTTTTAGAGATACGTTTACAATTAGAAAAAGACTCAGGTTGGGGGTTAGGATCAGGATTAGACATTTAGTAAGTTAGGTTTAGCGAACAGAGATAGAGTTATGCCTGATTTACACAAATAGCTGCGTGCTGGTGTCGTGCACCAAAACAAATAGCCGATCTACAAGCCCACAACTGGTGTCGGATATTATCTTTAGGCTTATCGTTAAAAATGTCAACATTTAGTTGAAATAGCATTCAATAAAATCATTGTCTTAAAATGCTGAAGAAAATAGCCGATCGACAAGCTCACAACGCGTCTGCGACGCGTTGTGAGCTTGTCGATCGGCTATTTTGTGCGAAAGCCTTCCCCCCACTATACGGATGCTGGGGTTTAAGTTCCGGTTGGCGTCGCATTGTTTTTGTTCCCCACATAAACGCAATTCAATTCGTTTAGTCTCCCTATAGTCGCGCCACGAGTTAGAATAAAAGATGGACATACCAAACGATTATTATACCAAACTAGACACATTTGAACCCATTAAGACCGGGAACACATCTGTGTCATTTTAAGATTTATTTGGCTATTCAAAAAATAGCAGAGATACAAGCTCATAGCGCGGCACCGAGTGCCACTATTTTCCAGGGACCCCCAGAAGCAAAGATTTGACATTTTTGCTTTAAAAAAATATTTATATTCATAGATTTGCACAAATTTGCAAAATATTTCAAAAAATAGCAGATCTACAAGCTCATAGCGCGGCACTTGTAGATCTGCCATTTTTGAATAGCCAAAGAAATCTGGCACAGATGTGTTCCCGGTCTTAATGGATTAAACTAGGGGAATCATTTTGGAGGTGCGCGGCGCCAGGGGTTCCGGTCGTGGGTTCTCGCTGACGACCTTAGGTTATTTACGCTCCGACTGGATCAAAAACCCTGAAAATTGTATTGATCTCAGGCAAGGGCTCCACATGGCTCCCTTCCTGTTCTGTAATAACTAGATACTAGAACCAAGACATTTGAACTCTTCTCTGGTTTCTTTATTGATTTTAAAGTGCTTCTCATTGTTTTTAAATCTATCGTTGACTTAGCTCCTTCCTACGTACCAACCAGATCCCTTAGATCAGGGGTTTTCAACAGGTGGTCCGTGGACCACTGGTGGACCGTGAAGGTATTTGCATGTGGTCCCTGACCATGCATTTAGTAATTGTGAAAGTGAATCTTTTCTTCCACGGAAAAGTGCACTAAATGATCTGGTGACAATATGATGATGTGTCAATGTTGGGAAGTCGGAGGTCATCAGGTCAAGAGATTCCACAGAAAATATGTAATGTAATGTAATGACTGTAATGAGTCATCGTTATTAGGAAAAGTGCCCAATCACATGTGTCTGGTCACTCATATACAGTACATAAGATACAAAACATGAGTTTAGTGGAAGGTTGGATAAAGTCAGAGAATGGAATAAGGGTAGCTGTGGGGTAGGAATAGATCAGTGGTTCTCAACCTTTTTTTTTTGCGTGCGTGTGTGTGCGTGTGTGTGCGTGCGTGCGTGTGTCCAGCTAACGTCCTTCTTGGTAATGGACAGCTGGTCAGCTGGGAGCGGTCACAAGTTTCCATCAACAAAACAGGAAGACAAAGGTCACAGTGCGTCTTAATGCTCTGTGTGTGTGCGTGCGCTCGCGGGGTGTGTGTGTGTGTGTGTGTGTTCTTGGACGTTGCTACTATTTCAATAGAAGGAAGTTGAAGTGACCCTGACTAGAAGCAACAATTCTGCACTCCCTGAGGTCTTATAGAGAATACTTACCTCTCTCTCTCTGTGTGTGTGTGTGTGTGTGTGTGTGTGTGTGTGTGTGTGTGTGTGTGTGTGTGTGTGTGTGTGTGTGTGTGTGTGTGTGTGTGTGTGTGTGTGTGTGTGTGTGTGTGTGTGTGTGTGTGTGTGTGTGTGTGCGTCTCTCTCTCTCTCTCTCTCTCTCTCTCTCTCTCTCTCTCTCTCTCTCTCTCTCTGTGTGTGAATGTGAATCAGACGTATTTTCCCATCATTCACTAGACGCTACAGTTCCTCTTCCTCACTCTGAGCTCCTGGGAACCTGAGGATAGATGCTGAGGTGTCACTTTGAGTCAGCACACTCACACAGGAATTCTAATTCGACACAAACGTGTCTAAAACTGACCCCACACATACAGTATGCACTCACATGCACACGTACATGCCCTCATGCACAGACAGAGGAACACACAGAGTGCTCAGTAGTTCATCCTGTCAGACCTGAGACCACTAAATAGGAAGACATTTACGAAAGTGGTTTCTCTTGTAACAAGCTAACAGAGAATGCATCTCTCTCTCTCTCTCTCTCTCTCTCTCTCTCTCTCTCTCTCTCTCTCTCTCTCTCTCTCTCACTCACTCACTCACTCACTCACTCACTCATACACACACACACACACAGCATGGAACCTCAACAGACTGGAGCTGGAAAGTCTTTGGTGTTTCAGGGATGTATTTGAACTCCAACAACAACTCCAACAACAAGTGTGGCGTTTGCTCTGATTTAAATATCTCATTTCATATTATACAAAAATGTAACAAACTATAGCTTGACAAACAGTAAAATACTGAGATTTAAACCTGAGACTATAGACCTGAGACCTGAGAGGCGGGGGGCTGCTGAGATAGCGCCAAAAGGTGACGAAAAATGAGGAAGCGGAAATGTACAGCAGCTGCGGTTGAGTACTTTGTCCGCCACGGCTCTTGGCATCCACACAGTTATTGTTTTATTGTTGTTCATTGTTTAACAGCTGATATGTCATCTTTTGTACATTAACCCATGAAGACAATTTTTTGATTTCTTTGGCTATTCAAAAATAGCAGATATGCAAGCTCTTAGCGTGGCACCGAGAGCTGCGCTAAGAGCTTGTAGATCTGCTGAAAAAAAATGTGTGAAAATCTTTGAATATGTATATATTGTTTTTTAAAGCAAACATTTGTAACTTAAATCTTTGCTTCTGGGAATTCTACAAATGTCTTCTAAAAACAGTTTTCCTATGAGTGGTTCTCAAACTTTTCCATGTCAAGGACCACCCAAAATTATATGTAGGTCTAATTTGGCCGTGGACCCCCATCTCAAAATATGTTGTTCCAGGGACCCCCAGAAGCACAGATCCGAGTTAGAAATGTTTGTCTTAAAACATATTTAAAGATTTGCAAAAATGTTCCCACAATAATAATAAAAATAGCAGATCTACAAGCTCATAGCGCGTCACTCGGTGCCGCGCTATGAGCTTGTAGATCTGCTATTTTCAAATGGCCAAAGAAATCTTAATGGGTTAACAACCACAGGTTGTTGTTTCTGGCTAACTTTAGTTGAAACAAACAAGCTTTCTCCACAAACTGTCAACCTTTCACACCAAAAGCCATACATGGGAAAATACTGAGAATATTCTGGCCTCGAAACTATCATCCAACCAACGTCTTTTAATCTCAGCCTGTGTAAACAGGAAAACATGGCTGCCGTCCTTATGAGAAGGCGGTGGACATGGATTGGGTAGAGTCAACATCACCCCAAGGGTCCTCAAGACCACCTGGAGGAGAGCTGAAGACCCTGCTTCACACCTGGGCTACAATGAAGCACTGCTTCTCAAACATTTTTGGGCGGTGAAACCGCCCCTATATGTGAGGTTTGGATATTTGCACACCAAATCCTGCGCTGTGATTGGCCACCAGTGTACCCCCCTAACCCTGCACCGTGATTGGCCAATCACAGTCTATTCAGGACTGTGATTGGCTAGGGAAACATGACACATGTGCATAGCCCTATAAATAGGACTATGCACTTAAAAAAAACACATTTATGTTTTTTTTTAAGTGAATCACATTGGTTGGTTGACTCCATTCAGTATTGTGATTAGCTAGCAAGACACCGCCCACTTCACACTGGGTGTGATTTTATGTCAAGAACTGCCAAATGAATGTGTATTTGGCCCTCATCGCCCATCTGAAAAGATTCTGTGGCAGGGACCCCACCCATACAAGATTTGGTTTTGTGTTTGTCCCTGGCCTTGTATCTGGCCCTTTAAGCAGTCTATTCCCACTATATTGTCTTCTACTTAAATGTGATCTCTTATAAGCTATAATGAACTTTTTGTATTATTGTTGCTTGCACTGTATACAGGCATAGTCAGGCCTTTATTCTGGCGGCATATTATTGCTTTGTTATTTAATCGGCTCATTCAGCCCAATTGTAGACTACTCCTCCACGTGCAGAAAGATATACCCCTCATTACTGTTGGCCTTTGGGCATTGGCTAACTGAAGGGCATGCCCCTGTCCCATGTATTTAAATCACTTGTCTCTGTATTATCCTATTAAAACCAGGGAAACATCTGTCATTTTAGATTTTAGCTATATAGCAACATATCAGAAAACTCGTAGGATTATAGAACAGTGGTTCTCAAACATAGCAGATATACAAGCTCACAGTGCAACACTCCATGCCGCACTGTGAGCTTGTATATCTGATATTTTTGAAAAAATCGTGAAAGTGTTTTTAACACAAATCTTCTCTCCTGAGGGTCCCTGGCAGAAAACATTTTCAGGTGGTCCACGACCAAATACATATCAATTTTGGGTCCTTGGCACATTTTTTACTTAAGTAAAAGGGGGTATCAAAATGTACTTAAAGTACCAAAAGTAGAAAGTAATCATTATGCAGAATGTCCCATTTCACAAGTTTTCAAATGTATAAATACTAGAAGTTCTGCCCGCTACGCGGGCAGAATTCTAGTACCCCCCCCCCTAACCCCGCCAAAGAAAATGTCGTTTGGGGGTACAAAATCATGGGATAAAAAAAAAACCAGAGGATCGCCCCTCCCCCCCCCCCCCCCTTAGGGGTCCCTGGAGACCCTGGGGTCTCCAGGCCGTGACCTACAGACACGTCGAAGGAAAACTGTGCAGCCACGCATGCAAGATGTTGCACATGAACTCAGCAGCCGCACTGAGGCGCTCCAACACAAACACTCTGACATTAAGCTTCACACAACAAACATCAGCAGCAAACATTCACCACAATGACAAACAAATTACGTCCGCGCAAAAATAAGCGAGGGCTCGCTTATTTTGTCTTTCCCTCCCTCCCTCCCTCCCTCCCTCTCTCTCTCCCTCTCTGTCTCTCTGTCTGTGTCTGTCCGTCAGCGAAAATTATCTCTCGCTGTTTGGCTGACTATTCTCTCTCTCCCACCCTCCCTCTCTCTCTCCCTGTGTGTGTGCGTGTGTGTGTGTGTGTGTGTGTGTGTGTGTGTGTGTGTGTGTGTGTGTGTGTGTGTGTGTGTGTGGTGGGGGTGGGGCGGGGGGGGACAGCCATGACGCAGCGGGACTTTTGAGATGGCTATTGGCAAAATAGGTTGACTTATTCGGATACATGCGTGTGACTGTTCGACCCTGCCGGTTCTCTGAATGTTTATTTTTAAATCTGCTCTGTCATGATTAATTGACCACACATATGAAGTGAAACAACTGAATTCTATCCAAACGATATGTTATAAGTGAATTCCTTGCCTCAAAGAAGAAGTTTGAGAGCGTTTAATAAGCGAAAATAAGAAGTGAAGGCACTCGTACCCTGACTCGCACAACCAACAATGGCTGCCGTTCGTCTATTTTCAGGCTGCGAACTCGCCACCTGATTGGCCAACTTTTGCTGTCAATCACAGAACGATGAGCGACGTTGCCATGTCCAGGAGTTGTAAGCGTGAAGTGGGTGTAAATTGGTTAGAGAAAGTGCGTTTAATAATATATAATATGTATATGTAGAATATATTGAAAGGTCCATAGGCATAGGTATGTTATTTATATAGATCCAGCGTGTCTTCCCCATCTGTGGTGTTTTTGGCATCAACCTGGTGGCTTGTTGCTGGCCTTTTGTCGTCCGGAGGAAAAATCACGGAGCGGATTGCGTATTACTGTCGCGCAACCTGGCAACGTCTTTGAGGCTCCTAAAAGGTCTCACCTTCCGGTGTGTCGGTAATGTGTGGGGAATTTTGTGTTGGATGGATTTAATTATGGTGTGAGGGGGCAAATGTGTGTTGAGCAATGAAAAGTGGACGAATAACTGCGTGAATGAATTGCGCACGTTGTGACTGGTGTTGTAGTGACATGTGAGATGTTATTGTCGTTATTTCGCCGAAACAAATGATAAAAAATGAAGTGCCTTCAGTCGCACCACCGGAAGAGAGACGATCTCTCAATTGTATATAGGATATTGTTTAAATAGCTTACCTACAAGCTCACAATGCGTCGCATCGCAACGCATTGTGAGCTTGTTGATCGGCTATTTTCAAATGGCCGAATATATATTTTCAAATGGCTGAATATATAGGGCTGAAGTGGTTTAATGATAATCAAAAACTAGTGGAGTAAAAGTATAACATTTGCCTCTGAGTGGAGTAGAAGTAAAAGTATAGAAAATTGGAAATACTCCAGTAAAGTTAAAAATACCTCAAAATTGGACTTAAGTACAGTACTTGAGTAAATGTACCTAGTTACTTTACACCACTGGTAGCGGACCAGCCTGAACTTGGCTTGAGGCGCCTCAGGTGGAACCTCATTGTTCAGGGAGTGGAAACATTGTCTCTGCCCTCCGTGCCAGCCGCCATACAGGGCAGGAAGGACATAAACAAAGCTTAAAGTACTATCTAATCTAATGTATGCGTGTTCCACAGATAATGTAAATATATGTCTGGTCATTGTCCAATAAGTACAACTGTTTTTTTGTACAACCTACCTGCTGGACAGCATGGCAGCACATGATAAATAAAACAAACAGATAAATAAAACAATCTGGTGTTTATTCATGGTATTCCATGTGGTTTAAAAACAAATAACCTCTTAGCTAAATAGTGTGGAACAAAACTATACACACACACACACGCACACGCACACGCACACGCGCACACACACACACACACACACACACACACACACACACACACACACACACACACACACGGGTCACGTTATATCTTAAAATCTGTGATGTTAGTTCTCTTGTTTACTGTTCTGTAGAGCACCGGGTTTAATGTAAAAAGTGGTGACAAAGAAAAATCCCAAAAAACTGAGTTTAGGACCATAACAAATGCATCTTCTTCTATACGTCTTTCTCCCCATTTCCTGTCAGCCTACTGTCCTGTTAATAAAGGCCTAAAAGCCCAAAAATAAATCCTGGAGAGAAAAAAAAAGGTAGCAGAGTGCTAGAGGACTGCAGGCAGAGTTGTGTGTGTCGACCTTGGTCAGGAGCACGATACAAAATCAGAATCAGTTTATAGTCACTTCCACAATACACACTAGGCCACAGTACAAGGGAGCACAATACCTCTCTCCGCAACTCATGGTGCTTGTCACATTTAAAAACAACAGACACAAAACAGTACAAAGTAGAGAGAGGGCAGACAACATTGGTAAAAAAGTGCTGATGCATTCAAAGTGCAATAAACATACAGTACTATTCAAGAGTGCTATTCATCTCAAGATGTTGGTTTCTGGGGGCAGTATATGGCGAGCGTTCAGGGTTCTGATGGTTTTGGGGGAAGAAGCCGTTGGATGTCCTGCTGGTGCTGTTTCCCCCTAACCTCTTGAACCTCCTACTACCAGATGGCAGGAGTTCAAAGAGATGGTGGGCAGGATGGGTCAGTCATTATGTTCATGGCCTTTCTGACACATGGGTCTGTGTATAATGTCAGATATGAGGGGGGAGAGGGACACCTGTGATCTTCTCTGCTTGCTCTCACCATCCTCTGGAGGGACTTGCGGTCGGCAGCTGTACACAGTTCCCACACCAGACAGTGATGCAGTTCGCCAGGATGCTCTCAATGGTTCCTCTATAGACTGAAGACCAGTTTAGTTTCCCAGGGAGGGACATCTACTTTTAGTTTCTTTTTTTATTAATTGCATTTTTGTTTAACCCATTAAGACCGAGAACGCATGTGTAATTTTCAGATATCTTTGGCTATACAAAAATAGCAGATACAAGCTCATAGCGCACTATTTTTGAAAAATCTTGAAACTTTTTGCTAATCTTGGAATATGTATTTTGAAAGCGAACATTTGTAAAATATTTTGTTCCTGGGACCCCAGAAGCAAATATTTTAGTTACAAATGTTCGCTTTAAAAATATATATATTCAAAGATTTTTCAAAGATAGCAGATCTACAAACTGCTATTTTTGAATTTTAAACTTTATAAATATATGAGCTTGTATATCTGGTATTTTTGAATAGCCAAAGAAATCTAAAATGACAGAGATGCGTTCCCGGATTGAATGTCACCTTGGAGTCATCCTGGATCCCACCCTCTCCTTCCAATATCCCACGTCAACCGCATTACCAAAACAGCCTTCTTCCACCTCCAAAACATCGCCCGCCTCCGTCCCCCGCCTCCGTATCCCAAACTGCTGCAGAGACACTCATCCATGCCTTCATCACATCCAGACTCGACTACTGCAATAGCCTCCTCTAGGGTGCCACCGCAGAAGTTCTCAAAAAACTTCAATATGTGCAAAACTCTGCAGCCCGCCTCCTCACCAGAACCAAATCCAGAGACCACATCACCCCAGTCCTCCATGACCTTCACTGGCTCCCAGTAAAACACACAATAGATTTCAAAATACTCATCACCACCTACCTACAAAGCCCTCAATAACCAGGCTCCCCGCTACCTCTCTGACCTCCTCAAACGCCACGTCCCCTCCCGCTCCGTCAGGTCTGGCGATGCAAACCTCCTGGACGCACCTGGGGTGACAGGGCTTTTTTAGTTGCAGCCCCCACCCTTTGGAACCCACTCCCACCTCACATCAAAGCCGCCCCCACTCTTGCCGTGTTCAAGGCCTCCCTCAAAACCCACCTTTTCAGACTTGCTTTCCCTGCCTAACCCAAACCAAATCTCCCTTTCTTCCTCTTAGTCTTAGCTTATTGTTTTTAGCCTTTTAACGTTTTTATTTTTTTTGCTCCTAAAAAAAAATGTTTTTAAGCTGTTTTGTAAAGCGACTTTGGGTACTAAGAAAAGCGCTATGTAAGTCTTATGTATTATTATTATTATTATTATTATTATTAATGGGTTCATAAATGCCCTGTCCACTTGCCAGTGGGGACTGCAGCAACCCTGTCACTACACCTAAAAAGCTCTCAAGAGCCCACACAGCTCAGTGGGTAAATCCTATAGCAGTAACGCTGGCATCGTTTTGGAGAATCTGGAGAGGGGAGGGAAAAAATCTCTTTTCTTTCTTTTTTTTTTCGTGCACCAAATGTCACAACTCAAATACCTTGGTGTCAAAACACAGTCGCACCACAACAGAGAGGCCACAATGCGTTCCAGCTTGGAACTGAAATGAGAAACGTTATAGTCTCGTCTCACGTTGGTGCATGGAGGGGAAGGGAACCCATCTGAACGTTCACCAGAAACCCTAGTAGTTCACAAAGAAGCCTCAGTCTTTAACGATGTGACATGTTAAAGGTTGTGGGGGAGGGTTTGATCAAAGCTCATGCTCTGAGGGGACAAACACACCACGGCCACATCAGACTGAATGAGCCCCCTCCTGTTTACAAAATGATTCATAAACACAGCGAGGAAGAGGAGGATATCCCCTTTCCTCTTCCTCTGTGGCACTGGGGGGGGGGGGGGGCAGTGGTAGAAAAAGTACTCAAATGTTTTACTTAAGTAAAAGTATCAATACTACAATGTAGAAGTACTCTGTCAGTAAAAGTCCGGAATTCAAAATTTACTTGAGTAAAAGTACAAAAGGTATTGGTATCAAAATGTACTTAAAGTACCAAAAGTAAAAGTACTAAGATGTTTGAAAATAGCAGATCTACAAGCTCACAACGCGTCGCGATCGGTTAATGTATGTTTTATAATATATAATCATTTAGATCTGCAACGTAACTAGTAACTCAAGTTTTCAAATAAATGTAGTGGAGTAAAAGTAAAATATTTGCCTCAGAGATGTAGTGGAGTAGAAGTAAAAGTAAAGACAATTGGAAATACTCCAGTAAAGTAAAAGTACCTACAAATTGTGCTTAGGTACAGTACTTGAGTAAATGTTATACTTTACACCACTGCTGGGGGGGGGGGGATGTGAGACTGAAGGCATGCAGGACTTTGTTGCCACTGATTGTGGCATTGTGGTGGGCTGGCGCGTTTATCCCAACCCCCCCCCCATCCCATACCCATGCGTAGGCCTATACGTATACATACTCCTCTTTCATAGTTCAATCCACTTGCAGAAGTCAAACATTTTCATGTCAAAGACCCCCACATTGACACGTATCAAGAAGCAGACACCCCCAGTGGTTTTCAACCAGTGGTCCGGGGACCACCAGTGGTCCTTGGGGGGGCACCAGGGGGTCCCCAGCTAAATTAGTTAATATAGCGTCACAATAATTTTAACCACTTAGCTTTGGCTTTTCAAAAATAGAAGATCTACAAGCTCATAGCGCGGCACCGAGTGCCGCGCTATGAGCTTGTAGATCTGCTATTTTTTTTTCTTCTTGAAAATGTGTACATTTTTAACTTAAATCTTTCCTTCTGGGGGTCCCTGGCAAAAAACACTTTCAGATGGGGGTCCGCGGCCAACCACTGGATTAGATGAAGTATGCAGAGAATTCTACAGCTGTCTGTTCTGTAGGTGGAGAGAGAAACATATGATGTGAATAGTCATTCTTATACATTCTCTCTTTGGCTTACCTGGTGGTGGATTTATAGTGAAATTACCCACTTACAACTTGTGCAAAAACTAAAGATCTACAAGCTCACAAAAACATACCATCCGGATGCTTGTGGTCAAGATCCAATGCTTTTACAAACATCAGATAAAAGGTGGAGTTGGACTGTGTCCCTCACAAAAACTGTGTGAATTTATAGCAAATCAGTATGAGCAGCCTCGGTCAGAATCACAGCAATAAATCTAGGCAAATAAATATCCAAGATCATCTGTTTATGCAACATGTTTTTATTAAAAGCCATGATCGAGAGGGAGAGACTAAATGCAATTATGCATTATTAGTGCATCAAAATAAACACTTATGGACGCACGCACGCACGCACGCTCTCTCTCTCTCTCTCTCTCTCTCTCTCTCTCTCTCTCTCTCTCTCTCTCAGACAGACAGAAACTTCTAAATATTTTCCTGAAAGCTATGGTGGTGGTGATGTATGTGAACTGCTCTAAATACTCCAAATCACCATTGTAATTATCATGCTGGAATGAATTCATCACAAAACGTGAGAGTTGTGTTTTTGTGTGTATGCGCGCGTCTCACAATTAGCCTGTAATGACAATATGTATTGATATGAAGACAAAGACACATCAGAGATCAGTGATGAACATATAAAAAGATAAATAATAAAATACAGAGCAGGCTGTACAAGAATCTGAGCTGAATAAACTGGTGTTTGGTGCCACCGTGTGGTTCAAGACGTGAATTGCAATCTGTTGTGTGACAGCAGCAAATCACAGCACAGTGATTGTATTGGTTTTGAATCACATACATACATACATACATACATGGGTTCTGCAAAAGATAGAGCTTGCATTGACCATCTTTATTCACTATGTACAATAATAAGGACCAGGTTAGATGAGAGGAAACCCACATTTACTTGTTTTATTGATTTCAAAAAAGCGTTTGATTTTGTCAACAGGGATCTACTCTGGTGCAGACTGTTAGAATATGGAGTGAATGGAAAGTTTTACAAATCACTACAATCCTTATACAGCGCACCTGTAGCTTGTGTTAAAATAAATGAATTTTGTACAGATTGGTTTCCAACACCTCTGGGAGTTAAACAAGAAGAAAATCGCCTTTTTCAAAAGATGTTTAAACTTGTGAAATGGGACCTTCCGCATAATGAGTAGGCCTACTTTGTACTTTTGGTTTAAGTACATTTTTATACCATTACTTTTGTTCTTTACTTAAGTAAAACATTTTGGGCACGAGTCACTGCGGGCTGGGGGGGGGGGGGGGGGTCGCCGTGCTGAGCGGGAATTAGACGAGACCGGGGCGCCGGGCGAGCGTGCGTGCGGTCCTGGCAAATTTTCTTTTTTAATTACGCTGAACGGGAGGCCGATAATCGTCGTCCTGGCCTCAAGGGTGCGAGGTGAGGAAGCTTGATCATCAGAGTTTACAAGGTTCTAGTAGAGCAGTGGTTCCCAAACTGGGGGTTGGGGATAAGACCATGTCAGATGCTTTGTGTGTTTTTTCCCTCCTGAGGGACCCTGTGTCCATCCCCTGTGGACACAGTTACTGCAAGAATTGCATCAATACATTCTGGTCCCAGCCAGGCCCTACAGGAGAGCATGTGTGCCTCCAGTGTGAGAGGAGCTACCCAGTCCGTCCTGAGCTCTCTGTTAACGTAGCATTGAACTGGGTGCTGCAGGCTCTCCAGCAGACAGGCTTCAGTCCAGCCTGTCCCACTCTGCCACAGGCTGCACCTGGAGATGTAGCTTGTGATGTTTGCTCCAGCCTCACACGCCGAGCCATCAAAACCTGTCTTATGTGTAACGTCTCATACTGTGAGAATCATCTTGAGCATCACTACACTGTACCAGCACTGCAGAAACACACCCTGGTCAAGGTCAATGGAGACACAAGACTCTGGAACTCTGGAAGAATGGAGGAGATCAGAGAGGTGAGAGCAATGTTTGTGCAGATCTGTGGATACTGGTTATTGCTTTTGCATTTAAATAATAGTAAACTATGAATGAGAAGTTGAGTTACTGTATAGGCTTTGTCTATTTAAAAAAATATCATAATCATGCCTGTCAAGTTGCAAGCGCATAAGTAAAGCTTGTGATCATTCTTAAAACAACCGATTGTGGATAGAGAGTGTGGAGAGCATCAGGACATTGCATGTATATGGAGGAAGAAGATGGCTGCTGTACAGGATGCAACGTTCCACTTCCAACATGCTTCACCTCCTCCTGTGGAGCCGGACGGCTGCAGTGCCATCAGGGACCACCAGTCGGCATGCTACGACCTGACCAACACCCACAGACACCAGCCACGCTCAAACCAAGCCCCCCAGAACGGGACGGAGAAATGAAGTGACAAACACGAAGCTGAATTCCAATCCCACAAACTCGTTTGCTCGTACAGTCCCCAGAACCCCACCTCCAACCCCTGCAGCAGTCCCGCAACATGGCAGTGCTGCTTTGCCACATGTATATAACAGAGAATATCTGACTCTGAATTACATCCTATTCAGTCCACATCTAAATACAATACATTATTTTAAACATTATCTTTGTCACAGTCATTTATAGTAGTCCGTGCATTGAGGCATGCACGGAGAGAAATGAACTATCAGCTTTTGAGACAGAAGAAGTGTGCACAATATATTAATTGTATTATGCTTTATATCATACAAGAACAAGCCAGTGGCTTGTTGTTGTCTTTGAGTTACTTTATCAGCTGAAGCTCTATAATTCAGTATTAAATGTGTGTCTTCACTTCGCTTTTTATTTAAGTGTGTGTGTGTGTGTGTGTGTGTGTGTGTGTGTGTGTGTGTGTGTGTGTGTGTGTGTGTGTGTGTGTGTGTGTGTGTGTGTGTGTGTGTGTGTGTGTGTGTGTGTGTGTGTGTGTGTGTGTGTATGTGTGTGTGTGTGAGATGGGCAGCAAGTGAGCGGCGGCGGCGGGAGCACGGGGGGGGGGGGTTGTTCGGCATGGTTTTGGGTTTGAAGCAGTGTTTTTTGTGGCCACATGTGGAGGAGGACCATGTATACGTCACGGGAGAAGGGGGAAAAAACGTGTACATGTGATGCGGAAGTCTTCCGCGAGGAGATGTGGAGAGTGGTCGAGCCTATACACTTTCATGTACACTCGCTCCATGCAGACTGGGAGAGACGACTCGGCTCCTCCACTCGACTCCACTCGCCTCCTCCAAAAAGCAAATGAATAATTGGGCCCAAACTATTTCCGGGTCAAGCTGGAGTGACCGAGTGGGAGTGAGCGAGTGGCCGAGATTTGGGGTATAGGAATTCAGCTATAGGCTCTCTCTCTTTCCTATGCCACCTCTACTCATAGTCTCCACCCACTCTATTGGGGGGACATCTGACCCCTGTCTGTAATTGAGACGGCTGTATAAAGGCAGCAGGGAAATCAGCTTGAGCGAGCATCTCCACTGGCTTGTCTCCATGGCCTCTGTCAAAGCTAGCCTGTTGCGGTGGAGCGTTGGCGTTCACTAGTTAGCACCAGTGCAGGTATGTTTGTTTCTTGGCGTTATTAGAGCTATTATGAGCCGTGTCATAGGTATTGTGAACTTAGTTTGTTTTGTCTCAGCCTCCAGGTGCTACAACCTGGGTGCACCGATCAATGGCCTACTTGGACTGATCTGGGGTTTATGTGTGGGTTAGCTAGCCATGTATGGCAGGTAGGTTAATTATTCCTCCCTATTCATAGTATGGATTAATCACAGCCTTGTGGCACCCAGAGTAACTTAAACTGGCTTTGTTCTTGTAGTGACCTACGGCATTGGGGAGTGTACGACCGGCTGCTGCTTTACCTGGGTTGAAACTGCTAGTCACCATTAAGAGTGCTGTTTGGCTGGAAGTTAAACGGATCCAGTGTTGGCTGTATGGACTCACTACTTCAGCAACCATCTATGTGGCCTTCAGTACCTATGATTACATTTGGTATCAGCTTGGTCAGGGGACGGACTGACCAGACCAGTATAATACTCAGTGACCTATGTTGATGGTTATCGGTAATTCAGTGTGTAAACTTGTATTTGTTTCCTTTGTTAGGACCAGAGTTGCGGACTGAGGCTAGGCATGGTGCCCCCCTGTGGTGGTGGTGGTGGTGGTGGTGGTGGTGGTGGTGGTGACCCCTGTCGACGTGTCCCAGGACAAAACCCTTTGTGTGTGTGCGTGTGGTTGCCCTGGTTCGTGGGGGTTCCCCCTGCCCCGGGTCGGGTGGCCCTGTCCTTGCTGGTGAGCCCCAAAACCTGGTCTGTTTATGTTTTTCCAGTATTGTATTTGTGTGCAGATATCCCTGAAAATGGTGAAATGCCAACCAAATGTTTTTAATTATTTGTATAAAATGCAATTGATGCTTTTGTAATCAATCACACCTGCCTCTATCATTAAATATACAGCAGACCTTGTGGGGAGTCATACTTTGTTATCAGGTGCACCTCCAGAATTCATTTGGAAACCATTTCCTATAGGGTGTAATTCCATAGGTGGCGTAGTTGGCTATATTAATTGGTAGCACTTTAAACGAACGTCCTATTAACAAACATTAATTAACAGTTAATAGACAACTTATTATTCATTCTTACCACCCTGTTACACATGCAAGGCACCAACACACAGTTAGGGGTTCAGCGTTTTGCTCAAGGACACGTTGACCCGAACCCAGTGGGCGCCAGGGTTCAAATCAGGAACCGTCCGTTTCCCAAGTGGCTACTCTACCTCCTGAGCCACTGTCCCCCCTTTATCTAGTCCAGTGGAGAGGCCAAGGGTAACAAACAAGTTCCATCAGTGGACTTGGTGGGAAGGCATTAAATCGAATGATAGCCCACTAATCTGACATGGTATAATAATGCAGTATAATACATCTTTATAACGTACAATATTGTTCCTGTTATTTCATTTCAACCAATCAGAAGGTATGGGCGGTCCTTTGTAAAACATTGTTGTAGACTGTATATACGCAATATTGTTTCATGTGTCTTCTTTCAGGTTAATGTGTTTTTATGATGACATCAGATCAGTGATAAACAGATCAAATATATAGATATAATACAGAGCAGGTTGTACAGGCGTCTTGCTGCGGGTATACTGGGTATAACCTGGTGTTTGGCGCTACAATGTGGTTAAAGACGTGAAGTGCAATCTGTGCTGCTATGGTCAACTGTCTTCCTGGTTTCCTGACAAGGTACTGGGTAGCGAGTACGTTGAAGATAAATTACTCTAAAACTAACACTGCTTTTTGGGACAAATCAGAATCTTTCATCTAAAACCATTAATCAATCATACGCTATATCACTTGTCTTGATGGTACGCAACTACATAGAGTTGATCGCATCAAATATCTTGGCCTATGGCTTGATTCAGAACTCTCATTTAAATGTCACATTGATAACATCGTTAGGAAAATAACTTAAGTACTGGTGTTCTACCGTAATAGAAAATGTTTTACATTTACAGTCAGAAAAACTGTCTCTTCAACTCATACTACCTTTATGGATTATGCTGATGTAGTCTATCAGACTGCATCTAAAACTAACCTTCTTCCACTCAATACAACATACAACCGTTTATGCAGATTTGTTCTTGCAGCTGTCCATATAATTATGACTCATCATTGCACCATGTATGAAAACCTTAACTTGCCATGTATTTCTATATTGTGGTATTGATATTTTTACTTAAGTAAAATATTTGAGTACCTTTTCCACCACTGACACAGATACGTAGTGTATGCAGTCTGTGGGGTGGGGTACTGTGTTCTCCAGCACACAGACAGACAGGTGGGGTACTGTGTTCTCCAGCACACAGACAGACAGGTGGGGTGCTGGGTTCTCCAGAAGACAGACAGACAGACAGGTGGGGTGCTGGGTTCTCCATCACGCTGGATCCAAACTTTTTAGCTAGACACCCAAAAGATACATTTGATGTCTCGCCGGGACCCAAACTAGTGAAAATAGCCGTAGATATGCTATTTTCACAAAAGTTTTTTTTTCTAATTCATGGAATTTCTTTGATTTATTAATTTATGGAATTCATTTGAAAAATGTAAGAATGTGTATTTAACACTTGGGGTGCCAGAGGTTTATTAAGATATTATATGTTGAGTGCCAGGATTTTTAACCATTTTTGAACCTTTTTCAAGTAGTCACAAAATATTTTCAGTGATCACCGTCCTCACGGTGATCACTGAAAATATTTTGTGACTACTTGAATATTTCTACATTGCGGTATTGATACTTTTACTTAAGTAGAAAATGTGAGTACTTTTTCCACCACTGGTTTGGAGCTGGGTTTTCACTCAGTATTTCTACCATAAACAGCTGACATTAATTACTAGTCTACAAGGTGTGGCTGTGGCTGCTGGTCAACTAACACGCTAGCCTGGAGAAGAGAGTGTGAGACATTTCAACAAGTTTGTGAGTGAGTATGAAGAATGCTAACTGAGAACTGTAATGACAGACATTTATAGTTGAAGGATAGGATGTTTAATAGTGTTGTGGTGTTTTCGATAGTGTGCTTCTGGACCCTGGGTTCTCCAGCACACAGACAGACAGGTGGGGTGGTTCTCCAGCACGCAGACAAACAGGTGGGGTACTGGGTTCTCCAGCACACAGACAGACAGGTGGGGTACTGGGTTCTCCAGCACACAGACAGACAGGTGGGGTACTGGGTTCTCCAGCACACAGACAGAGACAGGTGGGGTACTGGGTTCTCCAGCACACAGACAGACAGTTGGGATTTATTTATTATGATGGAGGGTGATGACTATGTCTAAACGAATTGTACGTGTCACTATGTTTTAGTTTTTGTCTTTGTCTTGTACTGTATGGTATTGTGTATGCTGCTGGTCCGAGACAAGTAACCTTGAAACTTGATACTGGGTTCTCCAGCACACAGACAGACAGGTGGGGTGCTGGGTTCCCCAGCACACAGACAGACAGGTGGGGTGCTGGGTTCTCCAGCACACAGACAGACAGGTGGGGTACTGTGTTCTCCAGCACACAGACAGACAGGTGGGGTGCTGGGTTCTCCAGCACACAGACAGACAGGTGGGGTGCTGGGTTCCCCAGCACACAGACAGACAGGTGGGGTACTGTGTTCTCCAGCACACAGACAGACAGGTGGGGTGCTGGGTTCTCCAGCACACAGACAGACAGGTGGCGTAGTGTTCTCCTCCAGCACACAGACAGGTGGGGTGCTGGGTTCTCCAGAAGACAGACAGACAGGTGGGGTGCTGGGTTCTCCATCACGGTGGATCCAAACTTTTTAGCTAGACACCCAAAAGATAAATTTGATGTCTCTCCGGGACCCAAATTAGTGAAAATAGCCGTAGATTTTTTTTTTCTAATTCATGGAATTTCTTTGATTTATTAATTTGTGGAATTCATTTGAAAAATGTAAGAATGTGTATTTAATTCATGAACATTTTTTATTTTTTTAAATCTTTAGAAATAATTAAAAACAAAGTGTAGGAATTGTTTTATAAGCCTTTGTCAGAATCACATCAATCTAAATCTGGGCAATTATCAACGATCATTTGTTTATGCAACATGATTTTTAAAGCCATGAGCAGGAGAGACAAATGCAATTAGGATTTTTTTACTACATCAATATGAACACTCAGGCACACACAGACTTTACCTTTGTTGACTGATTGTTTGTTTGTTTGTTTGTTTGTTTGTTTGTTTGTTTGTTTGTTTGTTTGATTGATTGATTGATAGTTTGCTCTGTGACACACACACACACACACACACACACACACACACACACACACACACGTGTGCCTGCGCCTTTAAGAGACCAGAAGTTCACGGCATGAGCTCACCCACTGTGAAGGTGTGGTCTGCCATTCATTCAGCCTGTTGGAAGGAAGTGAGTCAAGCAGCAACAACTTCGTCTGACTTCCTCAACTAAAAGATTGACTTTTTTCCCTCTTTTTCGTCTTACGTATTCTGCCTGCCTGTCTGTCTGTCTTGACTGCTATCAGGTGAATACATCAATAGAAGTAAGTGCAACTTCTTTGCTTAGAACGTACAGTATATGGTAGTGTGTCATGACCTGACATGAGCACCCAAGCGCGTGTGAAAAAGTGACGCAGTAGAATTTATTTCAGATAAGTAGTAGCCTAGACAATCCATGTGCTAACATGGGCAGAACATTGATATTCTATTTATACACCGATTTTGTTAATTAATTTCTGAAACCTTTTGACTAGAACCCCAACATTCTAATGTTTTAAAAGCAGAGCCATTATGGATGAAAAATGCATTGAACCAAATGACAACAAGGCCTTAGCTAAAAAGAGAGGTTGTTTCATAGTCTTATTTATATTGCAGCAACTACATCTGTTATGCTTATGTTTATAAGCACAATTAATTTCACAATGATCAAAATACATCAACAGAATGCATACAGTCTGTCCATCAGCATTCATTTTCTGCAAATTTAAGCTGTTTATTAGCATTTCACCACATCTGAGTAGTTGTATCGCCGGACTATGGGATTTATAGTCACAGTCCCATAGGCCGGAGCGGGTATGTCATTATTATATTCTTCACGACCAATCAGCAGACGCCTTTTTTTTTTTCATTTCCTGAAAAGTTTATATTTTGGGCATAGCTGGGTTCTGCCCGAGAGCAGAGATATATTAGAATGTGGCTTTGACCCCGTCAGAATCAAGCACCAGGACTATCAGTCTTATAATGCCATTATTGTCGAGGCTGCACATAGTTGGAGCACACACATACTGTACCCCCCTAGGCTACTATAATATTGAGAAGATGTAGTAGACCGAAAGGTCTAGAAAGTTTTATACCAGGGACAATGACTTGGACTTAGCTCCCCCTCGGACACACCTGTGGACTACACCAGGTACAAATGACTTTTTTGCTGCACTCCCTCATGGAGCTACTTGCGGATTATACTAGGGTCAGTCCACCCTAGGTGGACACGCACTGACCTTTTGCACCTTAATCCCCTGTATAACGCACTGACTTTTTTGTCTTTTTTATTGTGCTTTTTTTCTCTAAGCACCTTAACGTCCATATGTATATCATGCACAGTATAAGTATAACATGCACAGTATACATACATTGCTGCTATGCTCAGGCACCTTAGTTTTTTATTATCTCAGGTACTTTGTAAATATGTAGATAACTTGTCTGGCCTTCTGTTGCTCTCTTGTTTTGATCTCCTTCCCACTTGCCCCCCACCCCTCTTCTTCTCCCCCCCCCCCCCTCTTCTTTCTATGGAAATTAACGTTGCGATGGGAACGATGTACAAAAACGAATTTCACCCACTTCTTTACCTTGTAAACCTGTGATGTGACAATAAAACTGATTCTGATTCTGAAAGGCAACTTAAAATAATGAATCAGAGTGATTAGCCTGGTTAACCGTGTGTGTTAACCGTGTGTGTGTGTGTGTGTGTGTGTGTGTGTGTGTGTGTGTGTGTGTGTGTGTGTGTGTGTGTGTGTGTGTGTGTGTGTGTGTGTGTGTGTGTGTGTGTGTGTGTGTGTGTGTGTGTGTGTGTGTGTGTGTGTGTGTGACTGACTGTGTGTGTGCAAAGCCTGCAGACCGAGACATTGTAACCACCATAGGAAGGCATGGATCCTGGTAACCCTCACGTCAAGAATGGCAGGTTGGTCACAATGAGGGCAATATATCAGTGTATATCTTTTGTGATATGAAACTTGATTTTTGATAGTGTAAAATTGTGATATGGCATAGGAGTTGTCTTTTCCTGGTTTCAAATCATCTGCATTAGAGTAAAGTGACAATTCTCTGAACTTGATGGAGAAGGAATCCATGATTGCACACGCCACAGTGCACACTTTGATTCCATAGGAGATATTGATGCGCTCTGTGCCACTCTCCCAGTCACTGAACTGACAGCTTTCCCCCGTATATTGTGCTGCAGTAATCTGATCCCATATCAGCCAATCATCGCAGCACTTTATGCTTTTCTCTACCGATCAGTCTAAAGACGGATATCTTGTGTTGTGTTTTATAGCGAACAAAACACGGTTGCATCCCCACTCAAAATGCGCACCTGCCCTTCGGGCAACCCTATAGCAAACTTCACCTGCCCGACCATTTTATTACCTGCCCCGGGCAGTCGGGCAGGCGTTGGTGTCAACCCCTGCCATGGTAAATACACTCACACAACCAGACTCGGGTGAGTCTCGGGTCCTGTCGGGTGTATTCGGTTCCGGCGGACCCGCGAAGACCTCTACTACAAACAACGCACACTACCACCAAGTTGCAATTTAGCAATCTGTGGGAAAAAGGTGTTCTGTATGAAACACTGTTAGACTAATTATGTTACCTGCTAAAATCACAGTCATCGTAACTCCGTCCTTTAATCAAAGCAGTCAAACATGGAGCAGCTTATTCCAAGCACGTTCAAGTGTAAAATCAAACTCAGTGCTGGTCTTTTAGCATACTTTATATTCCATCACTCGCTATTGGCGTCAAGCTTGTTAAAATGGACACTTATTTATTTGTTTACCTATGAAGTGCAAACTGTATGTGCAAACACTGTGATGTTGTTAAATGTTAAGCATGCTGCATGCTTATTGGCTCACTGATACTGAGGTATCAAAATGTTGTATTGAATGACAAGGCATTTTTGGTACTTGATGGTACGGTCGGTGCCATAAAAGTATTGAATTTGACCTCTGTGTTGCATTTGACTTCTGTGTGGTTTACAGGGCGGAGCAGCATAGAGTGGTGTCTCCTGCACCTAGCTGTGAGTCCATGAAAAGTGACTGGTCCATGGATCACCCTCATAACCTTAAAGATGTCCCTTATCCACACTCATCATGGTGAGAGAAAAAAAACTGTACAAACTAGATGGCTGATGTGATTTAAACGATGAACAATTACAATATCAATAATAATAATAGAAGTTAATTATTGTTGATGATTTTATTTTTGTCTTCAAAAAAGGTCTTCAACCTTTTTCAGGCCAAGGACCCCTTAGCTGAGAGAGAGATTGTCAATTGTCCAATTTGAAAGATATTCAGGAATTGAGGCCTTTAGCCTGCTGGTAGCGAGCACAACAAAATACTGTATGATGTTGATCGGCTTTGTTGATTGCACTGTATTGAGACCAGATATGTTAACGTGCAGCTGCATGGTTTTCAGGATCCAGAAGGAGAGCTCAGACTGTCCCTCACCCAGCTGTGTGTCCATGAAGAGTGAGAAGTCCATGGATCCACCCATGAGCTTCAAAAGACAGATTAGGTCTCCTGAGCTGAGGTGAGGAAGTTTAGAATGGTATAGTAGACTGTAATGTTTCTGTGAATTCTGTCTTTCCCTCTGCACCCGTATCATGTTCTCTCTCACACTGTGTATCTCTCTGCACCCTCTAGTCCAGCCTGTCGCACTCTGACACAGGCTGCACCTGGAGACGTAGCTTGTGATGTTTGCTCCAGTCTCACACGCCGAGCCATCAAGATCTGTGTGACGTGTAACGTCTCCTACTGTGAGAATCATCTCAGGGATCACTACAACGTCCCAGCAATGCAGAAACACAACCTAGTCCCGCTCAAGGAGGAGGTCAAAGAGGTGAGAGCAAAGTTTGTACAGATATGTGGCTAGACATAACGTCTGCTGTGAAATAGCTTTTATTCTTTGCATTGAAACAATATGGATATGAAGTAGAGTTAGTCTATCTTTTTAAAATAAATCATGTCTGTCAAGTTGAAATGGATGCTGCAGGCTCTCCAGCAGACATGCTTTTATCCAGCCTGTCCCACTCTGCCACAGGCTGCACCTGGAGATGTAGATTGTGATGTTTGCTCCAGCCTCACACGCCGAGCCATCAAGACCTGTGTGACGTGTAGCGCCTCCTACTGTGAGAATCATGTCGAGCGTCACTACACCGTCCCAGCAATGCAGAAACACACCCTGGTCCAGGTCAATGAAGACACAAGACTCTGGAACTCTGGGAGAATGGAGGAGATCAAAGAGTCTAACCGCCTCTTAAGTCTAAAATCGGCCTCCAAGTCAGGCGGTAAGGCGTCAATAACCGGCCTTTGGGTAGGGCGGCGGTATGTCGTCTCAAATCGAAAACCTTCACATTTTTGCGACTACTAAATGGTTTTAGTTACCTTACCTCCGAGTAAGGCGGTAAGACGTCTCTAAACGGCCTCCGAGTAAGGCGGTAAGACGTCTCTAAACAGCCTCCAAGTAAGGCGGTAAGACGTCTCTAAACGGCCTCCAAGTAAGGCGGTAAGACGTCTCTAAACGGCCTCCAAGTAAGGCGGTAAGACGTCTCTAAACGGCCTCCAAGTAAGGCGGTAAGACGTCTCTAAACGGCCTCCAAGTAAGGCGGTAAGACGTCTCTAAACGGCCTCCAAGTAAGGCGGTAAGACGTCTCTAAACGGCCTCCAAGTAAGGCGGAAAGACGTCTCTAAACGACCTCCAAGTAAGGCGGTAAGACGTCTCTAAACGGCCTCCAAGTAAGGCGGTAAGACGTCTCTAAACGACCTCCTAGTAAGTCGGTAAGACGTCTCTAAACGGCCTCCGAGTAAGGCGGAAAGACGTCTCTAAACGACCTCCGAGTAAGGCGGTAAGACGTCTCTAAACGGCCTCCAAGTAAGGCGGTAAGACGTCTCTAAACGGCCTCCGAGTAAGGCGGTAAGACGTCTCTAAACGACCTCCGAGTAAGGCGGTAAGACGTCTCTAAACGACCTCCGAATCAGGCGGTAAGACGTCTCTAAACGGCCTCCAAGTAAGGCGGTAAGACGTCTCTAAACGGCCTCCAAGTAAGGCGGTAAGACGTCTCTAAACGGCCTCCAAGTAAGGCGGAAAGACGTCTCTAAACGACCTCCGAGTAAGGCGGTAAGACGTCTCTAAACGACCTCCGAATCAGGCGGTAAGACGTCTCTAAACGGCCTCCAAGTAAGGCGGTAAGACGTCTCTAAACGGCCTCCAAGTAAGGCGGTAAGACGTCTCTAAACGGCCTCCAAGTAAGGCGGAAAGACGTCTCTAAACGACCTCCAAGTAAGGCGGTAAGACGTCTCTAAACGACCTCCAAGTAAGGCGGTAAGACGTCTCTAAACGACCTCCAAGTAAGGTGGTAAGACGTCTCTAAACGGCCTCCAAGTAAGGCGGTAAGACGTCTAAACGGCCTCCGAGTAAGGCGGTAAGACGTCTCTAAACGACCTCCGAGTAAGGCGGTAAGGGGTCTCTAAACGACCTCCGAGTCAGGCGGTAAGGCGTCTCTAATCGGCCTCCGAGTCAGGCGGTAAGACGTCTCTAAACGACCTCCGAGTAAGGCGGTAAGACGTCTCTAAACGACCTCCGAGTAAGGCGGTAAGACGTCTCTAAACGGCCTCCGAGTAAGGCGGTAAGACGTCTCTAATCGGCCTCCGAGTAAGGCGGTAAGACGTCTCTAAACGACCTCCGAGTAAGGCGGTAAGGGGTCTCTAAACGACCTCCGAGTCAGGCGGTAAGACGTCTCTAAACGGCCTCCGAGTAAGACGGTAAGACGTCTATAAACGACCTCCGAATAAGGCGGTAAGACGTCTCTAAACGACCTCCGAGTAAGGCGGTAAGACGTCTCTAAACGGCCTCCGAGTAAGGCGGTAAGACGTCTCTAAACAACCTCCGAGTTAGGCGGTAAGGCGTCTCTAATCGGCCTCCGAGTCAGGCGGTAAGACGTCTCTAAACGGCCTCCGAGTAAGGCGGTAAGACGTCTCTAAACGACCTCCGAGTAAGGCGGTAAGACGTCTCTAAACGGCCTCCGAGTAAGGCGGTAAGACGTCTCTAAACGGCCTCCGAGTAAGGCGGTAAGACGTCTCTAATCGGCCTCCGAGTAAGGCGGTAAGACGTCTCTAAACGGCCTCCGAGTAAGGCGGCGGTATGTCGTCTAAAATCGGCCTTCAAGTCAAGGCGTCAATGTCGTCTCAAATCGAAAACCTTAAAATTTTTGGGACTACTAAATGGTTTTAAACACCATACACGTACATTGATGGTTTTTGTGAAGGAATGGGTGCCTGGAAAATAATAATTATAATTTGTGGGTCGTAGTTAACCTTGTTTGAATTAATGAATGCCAATTACTGTTAATTTGTTTGTGGTATGTCTCACCTGGCATAAAATGGAGGCTGCCGAGTGTTGAGTTAAGTTAAGCTTTGGAAGGAGACGAGCTTCGTCTTTTGTACTTATGTTTAGTAACAGGTGTTTGGGTTGTTATTTTCCTTGGTTTGACTTCAAGTATTTGCTTTTTTGGCCAGTCTTGCTTTTCTATTTTGCCCGGGTTTAGAGGGTAGCATGGGTCCAAAAAATTGGACCCGGACCGAAACGGACTGTGAATAATTGGACCAGTTCGAACGGACCAAAGAAAAAAATCTAAATTACTGGACACGGTCTGAAACTGACCCGTGGATAACTGGTTAATTTGAATTTATTAGACCCGGCCCGACCAGCTCTCTAGACCCGTACTGGACCCGATGCTTATTTGCTAATGCTAAAATCACATGATATTCAAATTGGCCATGCATGTCGGTCACCTCCTGGTCCCAGCGCCCCCCGCCCCAAAAACAGTAAGCACAGGCTAAGTTGAGACAGGAGTGCGCTCTGCTCTGTGTTGCAGACAGACAGACAACATTTTTGCCGACTTAATACCGCCCGTCCCCGCAGATAATGACCATAAACATGCTCCACATAGATGACGTTCCAACTCGCATCTTCCCGGTGGCTTTTTTTGCGTTTCACCTCGCAAAAAAAACTCCACGGTGTTCAGCAGTGCAGTGCACTGGAGATTTTACTGCGTTTCAATTGACTGTTAACGTTAAACGTGGCTCATTCAATATGCGAGGATAGACTATATGGATTTTGGAGCGTAATTACAACGCATATATGTCTCATTTTAAAACCGAAGGTTAAAGAGTTTAATATAATAACAATAATAAAATGCTGGTCGTCGGGTCCTCACGGGTCCATCCATTTCAAATGGAACGACCGAGAACTGTGGCAAATTGAAAGGGATCCGACCCGAGGACAAGTCAATATTTAGGCCACGGTTCTCGGTTCGGGGCTCGGGTCTTTGGTTCCGGCGGACTCGTGCTACCTTCTGCTACACTGTACATATCATCTTGCACAGATTGGTGATTTTTGGAGGCATGCTATATGAGGTAAATAAAATTGACAAAATTTGCATTCTGTCTGTTCTTGGAGCCTTGACCATTGGGCCAACTGTTACCTGACTGCTCATTCTGGGTATAGTGAGGGGGCCCTCAAAGATAATTGGACCAGGGGCCCCTGTGAGTCTTACTCCGTCCCTGTTGGGGAGCCAGATGTCTATCAACTCTAGTCTACCTCCCAGGTTCTGTAAGGGGGAGGGACTAAAAAAGGAGGAACGAAAACAGTCTTAGAGTGAGAGAAACGGGTGAAAACAGATATTTAAGTGTTGGTTATAATCTGGCGAATGTCACCAAATTAAGAGCCAGGGATCAGTGAGAATATATAAGCGGGTAGTCCTGTTAAAAACAGGACAGTTAGTATGTTTGGAGTTTTAACTCAGTATTAGTACCATAACCAGCTGACTTTAATAACTACAAGGTGGGTTATTTACATTTTAGTTTAAAAGTTTTAAAAGCATTAAGTGCTTTTAAAACACCTGACATCTAACATCTGACTCGGACAATAGGAAATGCATTGACCCAAATCACAACACAGCCTTAGCTAGAAACGGAGACTGTTTCATAGACTAAATGTAACTTGCATTTATATTCCAGCAACGCATCTGTTATGCTTATGTTTATAAGCAGAATAACATTGAAAATAATCAAAAATACTTAAAGGGCAAGACCACACTGGTAGAGGTTTGGGTTGTGTTGTTAACTCGCCATGATGTAACTCCAAAGGTGGTCAAGAAATTAAAAAAAATTGCTGCATTGATTAGAAATTGATTATTTAAAATATGCTCCCCATTGACTTACATTGTACAGTAAAACAGCTCTCAAAGTCGCTCTTTTAGCATGTAAACAAATGTAAACAAAGTCGATTCAGACAATATAGAACATCACCAAGCCCAGTACTGGGTTTTTTTTTTTTATAAAAATTACTGTTGATTTAGCTATTTTTATTAGAAAGAAAACCTGGACTGGATCCGCGGATCCGGATCTGAAAATAGTAAAATCATCAGGAAGTTGACATTTTTATTAAAAAAATAAACAGTACTGGGTTTGGTGATGTTCTATATTGTCTGAATCAGCTTAGTTTGTGTTTGTTTATGGGCTAAAAGAGTGACTTTGACAGCTGTTTCAGTGTACAATGTAAGTCAATGGGGAGCGTATTTTGAATTATCAATTTCTAATTAATGGAGCAATTATTTCTTATTTCTTGTCCACCTTTGGAGTTACATCATGGCAAGGTAACTACACAAACCAAACCTCTACCAAAGTGGTCTTTCCCTTTAAAGCAGACCATCTGTCTGCATTTTGTGCACATTCAGTTGGGTTGCACCAATCGATTTAAACTTGCACTTGGGAATTTGGCAAAAGGGACCAATGAAGCTGATTTTTCAGTTTCTCTAAATTTAAGTTGTTTATTAGTATTTTTACCACCTGCGTGGTTAAGTTGCCAGACTATGCACTGCAAAAAAAGCTAAAGTGATTTTTGCTTGCATTCAGACTTTTTAGGTTTCATTCAAAATATTCAAAATATTCGTTCACTGCATTGGCAGATCATTTTGCTGGTATAAATATTTTTATATATTTTTATATCTTAAAGCAAGTTACTTTTATTTAAGATGATTTCATATTATTTCTTGAATAAGTCATATTCTGTAATAAATCAAGTGAAGTCTTAAAACCAGTAGAATTATCCACCAATACTTTTACTACAAGGTAGTTGGAAGGTACTGTATATCATCTGTAGATCCTGTGATAAGATCTGAGTGGATTTCTCTAAGTGCTTGGAAACTACAGCCACACTCACATATGCACACTTTACAGCAGCTCTGTGCATCACGCTGTCTCTCGCTCTGTGGTCAGATGAACCCCTTGTGTCTTTCACAGCGCAGGGTTAATGTAAGGAAGGCAATATGCAACTTCCTGTGGTTAGAATTGTCAGCACACTTGATGCAATGTGAATGACATTTATTCATCATTAACTAACTAATAACTAGTAACTACTACTTCAATTAGTAATGTTGCAACTTCCTTTGTCTACCAGCCAAATGACACTGACTGTCAGAGATCATAAGAATTTTATTTATAGGCAGGAGCTTCATACAAGGAAGGAATCGATGCAGGGACAGACAGAAGGTGATACGATTAAACTTCATAAGGCACTATTCACAGTGTACGTGCGGAATCAGGACCCACAGTAACATAACATTTATATAAGATGCAATGTGATTAAAGATTGGACAAGATAATGGTATTTACAGGTGGCCACACTAGCTACAGTAATTATCTGAATAGTTAATAACATGCATACTGTAGACGCACGCACACAAATGACACACACACACACACACACACACACACACACACACACACACACACACGTCACACACACGTCACACACACACACACACACACGTCACACACACACACACACACACACACACACACACACACACACACACACACACACACACACACACACACACACACACACACGTCACACACACACAGACACACACGCACGCACACTCCTTTTTCCTCGTATACCGTATGCACATATTCACTTCTGTAATCTGCAACGTTTAGAAAGTGCAGCGCCATGTGCTTTGTCACCAATGGAAAAAAAAGTGCCGGTGAGGAAGACTTGGTGTTCTTGTGCAAAGGCTTCTGGGTAATGTGGGGCTGGTTTGTGGTCTGGGCGCTCAAAGAGCTTTGTGTGGGGAGCAAGTAACTGGGGGGGAACTTCCTCCTTCCTCTGCTTACCCGCGTTATGTAGCCATCTTGGGGGGGAGGCTTTGGGGGGTTTATACAGTAGTTTAACTTTTAACCACATGAACCCTAACTGCCCTATTCTAGGGGAGAACAATCGGCAAAAATAGCAGATCTACAAGCTCACAACGCATTGCAAAGTTATACATTTTCAGTGAAGACATTTGGTGTAGATGTAAATAAGAAGGGGGGCTAGTATATATATATATAGTATAGATAGCTAGTATACAGGGTTTAAGTACCTACAGAGAATGGGGTGGGGGTTTGCAAAAATGGCAGCAGCAGTTTTGGACAGAGTGTGAGAGAAAGTGATGACACACACCCGACATAGGATGAGTGAAAAGTGAGAGAAAGGAGAGAGAGAGAGAGAGACACACAAACAGACAGGCTTTGTAGAGCAGCGCACATATGCTGTTCAGATTACTTTTGTAATTGTAAAATCATAATAGGAAGCAAGATAGTGATTGGTTAACATTAAGGTGGGGCAGTGGCATATAGGATTTGTAGTCACGGTCCCATAGCCCGGAGTAGCTATGTCGTAGTTTTATCGTTCACGACCAATGAGCAGACGGTCTGTGGGATCTCAGCACTCAGGAAGAACAGTGAATAAGGATTATGTAATGTTTTGGTGACCTCGCTTCACCAGGCTTGGAAAGCCATACAATGGCTTTGACCCTCTGGACTGTACTCTTGCCAGAACTATCAGTTTTATAATGGCATTATTGCAGAATCTGCACATATTTGGAGCACATACACATACCTAGACTAGTTGGATTTAGGGCTAGGCTACTTTACTATTGAGATTAAATACTGTAGTAGACAACATATTCTTAATATATGTAGTATACCTGGTAATATATATTTGCGTTGTTACTTGAATGATCGTCTCTGACGTCCCTGAGGGAAGTATGTCAACCATCAAGGACGGACCAGGTCTCTGGAGTCCCTGAGTCCCTGCCTCAGTCCCTACAAGGCACTGAGTTGGACATTTGACAATTACACACGAAAGAAACCTATAACCTGTTAAAACATTTAGGCCTATTAAAGTGGTCCAACGATAAGACACGGCAAATTAGAAGTGACATAATTATTTCAAATGTGATTTTTTTTGTAATTCAAATATTCACTACATACTGTACAGCAAAATGTACAGTGCAGCATATAATACAATGTAGAATACAGCCAGTCCATAAAAAATAAGAATATATGAATATATTGCAGCAAGGCTGCTATTTGCCACCTGCCACATTTGGGGGGGGGGTCTGCTTATAGGAGAGACTCATCTCTTCCTGGGGAAAGGACCACAAATGGTTGAAAAATAACATTTCTTCTGGTTTTCTTTATGTACAGATTACAGAACTCACACACAACGCTGTCCAACAGCTCCACCTCACCCTCACTCAAAGTACTCCGCTGCTAACTTCTCCTCTCCTCAACCTCACTTGAAAATAGTTTTTGCGTCACGGTGTTGGTTGATTATGACAAGATCCCCCGTGAACGGTTTTGACTTTTGTCTGTAAGAGTAAAGCCAAGCTTTGCATATTCGTTAAGTAATACAAAACAGTAAGCATTTGACTTCCAGTCAGCGGATTTCAGTTGACTATCTCCGAAAACATGAAATCAATAAGAAAGATAATATCTTTAACACCCAAAACTCAAATCTGATCCACTATGATAGGGATTAAAGGTTTCATTTATTCAGCAGTGGGGGAGAGGTGCCTGGTGGTAGGGGTGGTAGGGGTGTGTGTGTGTGTGTGTGTGTGTGTGTGTGTGTGTGTGTGTGTGTGTGTGTGTGTGTGTGTGTGTGTGTGTGTGTGTGTGTGTGTGTGTGTGTGCGTGTGCGTGTGTGTGTATAAGGTTTTGTACTCATTGGAGCCTGTGAGAGGGCAGGCTGGAGCATGTGGGTGGGTATTAGCCCACAAGTTGTCGGTGTGTGTTGGTCAGGACATAGGATGCCATCCTGTGGTCCCTGATGGCACTGCAGAGGTCCAATTCCACAGGAGGTGAAGCTTTGACCCCGTCAGAATCAAGCACCAGAACTATCAGTCTTAAGGCGGTTACACACCGGCGAATATGCGAATATACGCAAAATTCGGACTCGTTCCGAATAATTAAAAGACGCTTCTTTCGCTCCGCGAAACTGATGTGGAAGCTTGCATTGACTTTTAAAAAAAACGTATTATTCGATGAAAAAAATCGCCCCGGCGTGTAAGGACCTTTATAATGCCATTATTGTCGAGGCTGCACATAGTTCGAGCACACACATACCCGACTAGCTGGATTTAGGCCTAGGCTACTTTTATATTGACCGTGTGTGTGTGTGTGTGTGTGTGTGTGTGTGTGTGTGTGTGTGTGTGTGTGTGTGTGTGTGTGTGTGTGTGTGTGTGTGTGTGTGTGTGTGTGTGCGTGCGTGTGTGCGCGTGCGTGCGTGTGTCTCACTGCCTGTGTGCATGTGCAAAACCTGCAGGTCATATTCCTCATTCGTTGAAAGATTGAAGACAGAGACATTGTAACCACCATAAGAAGGCGTGGATCCTGGTAACCCTCACGTCAAGAATGGCAGGTTGGTCACAATGAGGGCAATATCAGTGTATATCTTTTGTGATATGAGATTTGATATCTTCTGGGATTTTTGATATTGTAAAATTGTGATGGCATAAGAGTTGTCTCTTCATGGTTTCAAATCATCTGCATTAGAGTAACAGTGACAATTCTCTGAACTTGACATTAAATTGCATGTTTTCACCTTGATGAAGAAGGAATCCATGATTGCACACTTTGATAGGAGATATTGATGCGCTCTGTGCCACTCTCCAAGTCACTGAACTGACAGCTGGCAGCCTGGCATCTATGCACATATCAACGTCTTTACCCCGTATATTGTGCTGCAGTAATCCGATCCCAGATCAGCCAATCATCGCAGCACTTTATGCTTTTCTCTACCGATCAGGACTGAGTAGCCTACGGTCTTCTCGGATCCACCCAGGTATTACCGATAAACAGACCCAAAATCCAAGGTAATAGAATCTAAACTGACCCGGACCTGAGTGACCATGATGGTAAATACACTCACACAACCAGACTCGGGTGAGTCTCGGGTCCTGTCGGGTATATTCGGTTCCGGCGGACCCGTGAAGACCTCTACTACAAACAACGCCAAGTTGCAATTTAGTTCTGTATGAAACACTGTTAGACTATATGTTACCTGCTAAAATCCCAGTCATCGTAACTCTGTCCTTGTAATGTCAGTAGTCAAACATGGAGCTAAGCAGCTTTCTCTGCACTGTACAGTCCACGAGCATTGCCCTTTTTCCGCTATTGGCATCAAGCTTGATAAAATGGAGCTACACTGATTTATTTTGTAACCTTTGAAGTGCAAACTGTATGTGCAACACTCTAATGTTGATACAATTATGCTGCATGCTTATAGGCTCACTGACACTGAGGTATCAACAAATATTTTATCGAATGAGTAGACATTTTTGGTACTTGATGGTATCAAAGCAGTTCGGTCGCATAAAAGTATTGAATTTGACCTCTGTGTTTGACTTCTGTGTGGTTTGCAGGGTGGAGGAGGATAGAGTGGAGTCCCTTGCACCTAGCTGTGTGTCCATGAAAAGTGACTGGTCCATGGAACTACCTTACAACTTTAAAGATGTCCCTTATCCACACTCAACATGGTGAGAATACAAAAATGCCTCAGGTTGTACAATCTAGACAGTTACTTACACTACACAGGATACTCATAATGTTAATCACATAGTAATTATAATAATGATAATTGATACATTGTTATTAATAATAATACTAACAACAAAAATAATATTCAGAATCCCAACTTTACTGTCAGGTTTACAGGTAAGTGGGTGAAATTAGTTTTTGGGAAAGCTCTATAACTTTTTGTTATTTTCAGAAAGAGAAAATAAAAGAAGGGGAGAGGGAGAGCAGGGAGGAAACAGTAAAGAACAACGTGTCTAGCAGAGGCAAAAATCTAAGATATCTACACATTGCATAATCCAGGTTGTACAGTATGTACATACTGTATGGACATATATTGTTGGTGATGATAGGCAAGGCAAGGCAATTTTATTTGAATAGTACATTTCAACAACAAGGCAATTCAATGTGCTTTACACGAAACATCAAGCAAAGGAAACACAATAATACAATTACAAAACGACATTAGGATGCATTAAACAAAAGTAAAAATTAGTACAGTTAGTAATAATAGTACTAATAGTTCAAGTAATAATAGTAGTACTACTATTAGTAGTGTATGCTAGTTATTGAGTTATTTTTTATTTTTTTCCTATCTTATTTTCTCCTCTGCACTGTAACTGTACTAATAATACTAATTAGTAATAATTAATACTAATAGTAATTAGTAGATACAGTTACAGTGCAGAGGAGAAAATAAAATAGGAAAAAAATAAAAAATAACTCAATCAAAGGCAGCAGCAAACAGAAAGGTCTTTAGTTGTGCTTTAAAAGAAATAAGAGTGGCAGCAGACCTGCAGTTTTCTGGGAGTTTGTTCCAGATATGTGGAGCATAAAAACTAAATGCTGCTTCCCCACGTTTATTTTTTACCTGTCCCAGATGACCTGAGAGGTCTGGATGGTTCATGATATCATACAAGATCAGAAATGTATTTTGGCCCTCAACCATTTAAAGCTTTATAGACCAACAGTAGTATTTTGAAATCAATTCTTTGACACACAAGGATTTAAGAACTGGAGTGATACGCTCCACTTTCTTGGTCGAGCAGCAGTGTTCTGAGTTAACTGCAGTCGTCTGATTTTTTTTTAGGGAGACCTCAGACCTGTAAAGACACAGGTACAGTAGTCAAGTCTACTGAAGATGAATGAATGGACAAGTTTTTCTAGATCCTGCTGTGCTGAGACAAGTCCTTTAACCTGTGCTATATTTTTGAGGGGATAGTAGGCTGACTTTGTGATTGTGTTTATGTGGCTGTTTAAATTAAGGTCTGAGTCCATGACTACGCCAAGGTTTTTGACTTGCCTAGAGGTTTTTAACATTACCGATTTTGGGCGCTGACTTTTAATCTGTCTTTCTCGTCTCCAAAAACTATTACTTCAGTTTTGTCTTTGTTTAATTGTAGAAAACTTTGGCACATCCAATTGTTGATTTGTTCAATGTATTTAATCTGAGCTAGTAGTCTGAGCATGTAGATATTGAACAGTAGGGGCCCTAGAATGGATCCTTGCAGAACTCTAGGCATATGATTTGTGTCCGCACAGTTGTGTAATTAGCGATAGATACAAAATAGTCTCTGTTCTCTAACTGTGATTTAAACCAGTTTAGCACTGTGCCAGAAAGTTTTTCAATCTGTCTAGTAATATATTGTGGTTGATCATGTCAAATGCAGCACTGAGATCTAGTTGTACTAAGACTGAAATGTTTCTACTGTCTGTGTTTCAGTGGATGTAATTGAAAACTTTGACAAGAGCAGTCTGACTCTCAGTGCTGTGGTGTGGTCGAAAACCTGACTGGAAGATATCAAGGTCATTGTTTAGTGCTAAAAAGCTGTTGTTCAGTTGTTGAAATACACTGTTTTCAATTATTTTACTTACGGGAGGTTTGATATGGGCCTATAATTGTTTAATTGTGATGTGTCTAAAAAAAAATAAGAGTGGCTTGATGACTGCTGTTTCAGGGCCTGTGGGAAGCAATCTGATTGTAGAGATGTGCTGACAATTTGTATAAGATCTGAGGCCATGCAATTTGAAACATTTTTGAAAAGGCCTGTTAGCAGGATATCAAGGCAACAGGAGGAGGATTTTTCAGATGCTGTGTGATGTCTTCCAAGCTTTCGTGATTGATCAGATTAAAGGAGAATTCCGGACATTTTAAGTGTTGTCTTTGATGTGTCGTTACTCACCTACCGACGTAAAAAGTGGCATTGTTTTTTTCCAGAGATTCGCCTGTCGTAATTTTTTCAACCCCCTCCGTTGTCATAATGGGAGCGCGTTGCTTGTTTCTCTACCTGGCAACACCAGGTTCTGGAGAGAAACAAGCAACCAGTGTTAAATCGTTCGGCAGTAGCGCTAGCCTCTCAGGAACTTTCAGCGCATGTTTGACTATCATGAGACTCTACAATGAGTAGTAGTAGAGAAACAAATAACTTTGCATCGGTTATAATAGACGAATTTCCCCAAGCCACGCGCTCCCATTATGACAACGGAGGGGGTTGAAAAAATTACGACAGGGGAATCTCTGGAAAAAAACAATGCCACTTTTTACGTCGGTAGGTGAGTAACGACACATCAAAGATAACACTTAAAATGTCCGGAATTCTCCTTTAAATTGTGTCATGGTATTTGAGTTATTTTGACATGGACACACAGAGCCTGTACCCGATATGGAGGCGCTAACTGTTTGTCTAATTTTTTTCTATTTTTTGTGCATGAAAAAGGAGGAAAATTCACAACAGGCTCTGGTGGACAAATGTTCAGGGGCTACAGACACCGGAGGATTTGTTAGTCTGTCGACAGTTGCAAACAAAACACGCAGATTGTTCCTGTTTTTAGCAATGATGTCAGAGAATGACCGGCTTGCATTTTTCAGTTCCAAATAACAAATGTGATGATGATGATGATGATAATGATGATTATGATGCTTTGGTTGTCAGTATAAATCTGTGTTTGGTTTCAGTTTGCATCAGATTGGTTCAGCTAAGTGCAGGTCTCCTGTAACAAGCTATGTGTCAATGAAAAGTGACTGGTCCATGGGTCAACCTTACAACTTCAAAGGAGATGTCCCTTATCCACCCTCATCACGGTGAGAGAAAAAATACCTCAGCTTGCACAAACTAGACTGATGAGATTTAATTATTTAAACAATGAATAATGACAATATTGATGGTAATAATAGTAGTTCATTATTCAAGTTTTGTCCCATACAAATGTATTTGTTTAGGACAGGGGTCTTCAAACTTTTTCAGGGGTTGTCATTGACCGACTTGAAAGATATTGAGTAATCGAGGCCTTTAGCTTGCTTGTTGCAACTTGCACAACAAAATACTGTATGATGTTGATGGGCTTTGTAGATTGCACTGTATTGAGACCAGATATGTTAACGTGCAGCTACATGGTTTTCAGGATCCAGAAGGAGAGCTCAGACTGTCCCTCTCCCATCTGTCTGTCCATGAAGAGTGACAAGTCCATGGATCCACCCATGAGCTTCAAAAGACAGATTAGGTCTCCTGAGCTGAGGTGAGGAAGCTCGGTCATCAGAGTTTAAAATGTTATAGTACACTGTAATGTTTCTGTCTTTCACTCTAACCCCCATCTCTTGTTCTCTCTCTAACACACTCTCTCTTCACCCTCCTCTCCCCAGTGAGTTCAGCTCCAGTCTACTGACTGCAGACCATGTCAGATGCTTTCTGTGTGTTTCTATCCTGAGGGACCCCGTGTCCATCCCCTGTGGACACAGTTACTGCAAGCCTTGCATCAATACCTACTGGTCCCAGCCAGGCCCTAAAGGAGACTACGTGTGTCCCCTGTGTGAGACCAGCTACCCAGTTCGTCCTGTGCTCTCTGTTAACGTAGCATTGAGCTGGATGCTGCATCAACAGGCAGGCTTTAGTCCAGCTTGTGATATTTGCTCCAGCCTCACACGCCGAGCCATCAAGTCCTGTCTCACCTGTAACGTCTTCTACTGTGAGAATCATCTTGCGCATCACTACACCGTTCCAGCAATGCAGAAACACACCCTGGTGCAGCTCAATGAAGACACAAGACTCTGGGACTCTGGGAGAATGGAGGAGATCAAAGAGGTGAGACCAATGTTTGTGCACATCTGTGGATACTGGTTATTGCTTTTGCATTTAAACAATAGTAAACTACAGGGGTGTACTGTAGATTTTGTATCTAGTGGAGTGCTACATCACGCGCACGTGCCTGCCCACGCTCGTGCCTGCCCACGCTCTCTCATACACTCACACGTGAGCCATCGCCGATTGAAATAACCTTTAGTGTTGTCATATGCATTTACCTTGAAAACGTCACCTAGCTGTAATTTAATTAGTTCATGAATCCATCAGCCACTGTCATCCACCTCTTTTGACTGCTTCAGACAGAACATCTGACACCTACAGTAGGCTACTACCAGGTCACACAATGGACCATTGATATGTATCCAGCCAGGTCGGTTATTCCTGTTAAATCACGCTGTTGACACTCAGTGTTGGCAGCTTTTGTAAGTGAGGTGCGAAAACTGCGAGCATGTTTTTGAGCGATACGCGAGGCACACGTGGGTATGCACGTGCATGGCTGTGCATGTGCGAGCGTGCGTGCACCTTCGGATGTAGTGCAGCTGCACTCCACCGGCAGTACACCCCTGGTAAACTATAAATGAGAAGTTGAGTTAGTATATGCGAATATGAGTTGAGTATATGCTTTGTCTATTTAAGAAAAAAATAATAGTAAAGCTTGTGATTATTCTTAAAAGGAACCGATTGTGGATTGTGAGTCTGGAGAGCAGGAGATTGCATATGGAGGAAGAAGATGGCTGCTGTAAAGGATGAGATGTTCCACTTCCAACAAGCTTCACCTCCTCCTGTGGAGCCGGATGGCTGCAGTGCCATCAGGGACCACAAGATGGCATGCAATGACCTGACCAACACACACACCAGATACACACACCAGATACGCTCAAACCAAGCCCCCAGAACTGGGTGCTCACCCCTTTAAAAAGCCTGCTCTTCAGTCCTTGGGCAGTTCCTTGATTTTTACACCTCACCCACATGCACTCCTTCCAACATTTGTGTTAATACATACAACACTCTCACCCACACTACACAATCCTCTCATGCATTACATTACTGACTTTACGGATTTCCACATTTCATCTGTTTACTTCTAGTTTTTTATTTGGTTTTGAGCATTTCATAAATGCTAAATTACTTTTTACACTGCGTCTCCCTTGTTTTTTTTGCTATGTTCCCTGTGCTATGCAAATTTAAACGGATCGAGCCCCCATTTGTTATGCCTCTGGCCTAGGGGTGCCAGAGGCATAACAAATGGGGGCTCGTTCCGTTTAAATTTTGATTCATTTAGCAGAAAGTTTGGGTAAGTCAAGTCCCATTCATACATTCGGCATTTGTTTGTGCGGGAGTCAATTGCTCAATTGGCCGTTAATCAATGGCTCGTTTGCACCGTGCTTTTGTTAATCAAGTGATTTCAGTGGGAATTTCCGGGGATTCCCTTGCAGTCCTGTTTGTTCAATGAGCAACGGTCCGATGAGTAGCGAAATAAAGTGGTCTTGTACGCTTTTTGTTTGGGAGATGCAGTTAATTTGTTTGGTTTATAGTAGTATTTGATTACGTTTGTGTGGGTGGGGAGGTTTTCCTGGTCATTTTGTGCTTATAGACAAAGGAGGGTTGCCTGGCTGGTTTTAGTTTTTAGTTTTACATAATATGAGTGTCCCTGTTAGGCTTTTTTACTTAGCTTATAGGGGGTAAAATATGTAGCAGGGTTTAGGCCGGTGGGTGGAGTAGGTGCAAGGAGCGGCTGTAGCGGGTGGGTACCAGTGCGTGTGCATTTGTCTCGGGGGCACAGCTAGCTAGCCCTTGGTATAGGCTAGGCCTTCAGTGCGTTAATACCTTCCGCAGACCGGCATGAAAACGGGTGGAGTTAGTTTGGGGGGGTAAATAGAGGGGCACTTGTACTTATTTTTTTGTAAATTTGGTTTGCCAGCTGGGGAGTAACTAAGCACATGTGAGCCAGGATAGTCACTGTAGAGGAGGAGCTCTTAAATCAATGCACCAAGGACCAATTGCTTAAAATTTTGGCGCAATTTAGAGTTAAAATTGAGTCTGGTGATAAACCGTCAGAGGAGGTTTCTCCTCCTCCTCCCCCTACTTTAGATGGTGCTGTGGTGGTGCATCCTAAACCTATGGTATTGGCCCCAGGATTAACGTTAAAGCAACAAAAATAATGAATGGGATTATAGTAGAGCTCGTCGGGTTAGGCATGTAACCCGAAATACCCGGGTTCCGACCCGTACCCGGCTCGGTCACAGGTCCATTCACAAGAAGTGACTCCGGGTCCGGGTCGGAGCCGGTACAGTCCGTCTCGGGTCTCGGTTCTCCGACTGTGAAATGGACGGTTCCACTAATACCCGAATTGACCCGGCGAGCGGGTTTCTCGGGGCTCAGACTGTGAAATGCACGGTTCCACAAATACCCGAGTGGACCCGGCGAGCAGGGGGTCTCGGGGCTCAGACTGTGAAATGGACGGTTCCATTAATACCCGGGTGGAGGGAGGGAGGTCGGTCGCTCAGAAGACAGACTGGCAGTGACGCAGACTCACGCAGTCAATGACTGGCTGCTATTTATATTATCATATCACTACATAATGTTATATCATTGACCTAAATGGCGATATATTAACAAGGATAGGATGATTAAAACATATTTATGCCTGTATTAGCCTTGATGATCGTCTTTCTTGACCGAAGGCTCTGTCTGTATTAGGAACAACTTTGGACAGGTGGAAAACTTTAGTTAAACTTGCAGAGTGGCGCATTACTTTACCTGAGTTACATCTTCTGATACTTGTACTTGAATGTTGACATGAAATAATAATCCTGTTTAGTATTTCACTACCACGAGCAAAGACTACAGCGCATATTAACGGCGCTGATCAACACACACGTTGAAAGGCTAGGACAAAGATACCAAGGATTCGACAGTGATGTCATTATGCAACAAGGAAGTAGCGACCCAGGTAGCAAATCATGTCAGATTTCTAGTGTGACGACGTCTCCACGCCCCGCCGACCGGACGGACGCTACGCCATGTTCGAAGTTGTTTTAAAGATAGCAAGGATTCGTCGGCGATCTGATGTGACATCACCGACGAATCCTTGGACATATTTTACCCACTCATTTATATACACCAGTTATATCAAATATTGTCGATCAACGTAACGCTTTGGTTAATGGTTAAAAATGGTAAAATAATCGAGTTAATATCAACATGTTGTTACCGGTATACTCAAAGCACAATGGAAACTCCAAAGCCAATTATAATGTTAAACAACATTAAATGTGGTTTAACATTAGAAATTAACGTGGATTATAGTTGGCAATGAAGAAGGATTACAAACATCTAGAACGTGGATTTATTTTTGTATAGCTGTCCAATGAGCATTGACTGGGATTGTACATCATAATCATGGAGGCTATACATTTAGGTAAGAAAGTATGAAACAAGTCTCATTTAACGCTGGACAACTTGTACTAATGACGTTGGCAAACAATTTTGCGTCGGGTTTTTCGGAGGCTCGGGTTATGTACAGGTTCGGTTCTTGTATGTCACGGTTCTATACGGGTCGGTTTCCGACAGCTCTCGGTGCTGTTCGGGTCCGGATCTCAATTTCTAATAATGGCCCGGGTCCATTCGGTTACGGGTATTTTTTTCGCGGGTCCATTCAGGTATTGGTCCTTCATATTGGACCATGGGCCGGGTCCATTCGGTTCCGGGTAAAAAAATCACGGGTCCATTTGGGTTCGGGTATTTATATTTGACCCGTGAAGACCTCTAGAATCTAGATTATAGACAGAACAAATAAATATACATAAATATATACATAAATAGGCCAGTGGAATTCCATTGTATTTAAAGTAAAAATCCAATGTGCATCTCTCTGTAATAGCAGCTTTTTCATTTCACCGCCCCTAGGTGGCAGGCTGACCTTCTCTATGTCCATGAATTTAAGTGTGGCAGCTGATTCATGCCTCCTCTCCTGTAATGGCATATTCCATGTTACCGTTTCTGATCGCCACTTTGTGTTCAGCTATTTTGCGATCAGCTGGCAGCCGTCCGGACTCTTCGGATTCATCACATGCACCCTTTCGTGAATTACACATGCACCCTTTCGTGAATTGCCCGTCCGTCTTTGCTTAGAGAAAATACACCCTCCTTTAGTCACTTTATTTACACTTTATTTACGACCAGATTAGTCCATGCATGGCCAGATTAGATGTCGGTATCACTCAAGGTGGCAAAGGTTACTTATAATTTTTGAGAAGCTCTATGTCTGTAGATAGTATTTTGGTATGATAACCCTTCCTGAGTCACAGCTAAATTGGTGTTATCAGCTGCTGAAGTTACCATCCCCCATTGAAAAATGCCATTTTAGACTCGGGTGCATATCTTGATATTGGATCATGTTCAGGACACATTTCAATGTTTTTTTATATTTTTCTTTCTTTTTTTCATTCAAGCCTTTTGTGTATGTGGGACAAGTACCTCATATTAAACAAGCAGTTTAACATGCTCATACTCCCAGAAAACCTTGAACGGAGCAGACCAAGGTAAAGTCTCGGTGTGCCTGTGTGTTCATTTTGATGCTGTAATAATTCATAATTGCATTTTGTCTCTCCTACTCATGTTGCATAAACAAATGATTGTTGATAATTGCCCAGATTTAGACCGATAAGGATAATTCCTTTAACAGGTCCGTTCATGAAAGTCTTTACGGTCTTGTTTCCATTGAGGGCCTGTGAGCAATTAGGGGTTAAGAGTCTTGCTCAGGGACAAATTTCATTTCATCGACACATTTGCTGGCCTGGCCTGGAATCGTACCTGGGGCAACCAGGGCCTCTGGCTCCCTAGGCGGGTTCACTAACCACTCAGCTATGGCCGCCCGATGAGTTTCTGAGCAAGGCTTATAAAAATTGTTACAGGTCAACAATGGAAACACAAAACACAATTTACTATAAAACGTATTCTCTCTCTCTCTCTCTCTCTCTCTCTCTCTCTCTCTCTCTCTCTCTCTCTCTCTCTCTCTCTCTCTCTCTCTCTCTCTCTCTCTCTCTCTCTCTCTCTCTCTCTCTCTCTCTCTCTCTCTCTCTCTCTCTCTCTCTCTCTCTCTCTCTCTCTCTCTCTCTCTCTCTCTCTCTCTCTCTCTCTCTCTCTCTCTCTCTCTCTCTCTCTCTCTCTCTCCCTCTCTCTCTCTCTCTCTGTGCATGCTGGGTACACGCCGGTGGTGTGCGGATGAGTGAGTGTGTGTGTGTGAGTGCGTGAGTTGGAGTTTGGAAAGTTTGGTTTGTGTGGATTCTACTTTCTTCCCAGACTGTGGCTTCAGAGCTGGGGGAAGAGCTAAGAGTCAAACCACCGGGATCATTTGTTTATTTTTGGGTTAGGTAGGATGCGTAAATTACGTCAGACTTCGGTGCTCTATAGGCATAAGAAAGTAAGCAAAGTAAGCAATGAAGGTACATTTTGTTCTGGTTTCACACAAAATCCTTAAGTTTCCCAATTATTTTCATATTAAGCACATAATAGGCTACCACAGTGTTTTCAGAAACTTCACTGCATGTGATTCAGCTAGTATTTTAATATATTAGGCTATGAGCACAATAAGCAACACAGAATAATGTTTTCTTTGAAACAAAATGATCATCTTACATTGATGACAAACAACTGATAGAGATGGAAACTGATTATACTAAATAGTATTTTGTTGCTGTCGGGTGAAAACTTTGTATGTCCCAAACTTTTTATAGCTGTAAAAAAATAAAAAGAGGGAAATAGTGAAAATAGCTGATCGAGGGGCATAACTTTATGAATCACTAGCCACGCCCATTAAAAAATATATTCTTGTCTGCACATAGTTGAGAGTGCACACAATACCTCACTACGGTAGTTGGATTTAGGCCTATAGGCTACTTTACTATTGAGAGTAGACAGACAGGTCTAGAAAGGCAACTTAAAATAATAAATCATACGATTAGCCTGGTTAACTGTGTGTGTGCGCGTTCATGCGTTGTGTCATTGCCTGTGTGAATGTGCAAAAACTGCAGGTCATAGTCATATTGCATTGGTTGAAGGATTCAAGCCGAAGACATACTGTAGGAAGCCATGGATCCTTGTAACTCTCACGTCAAGAATGGCAGGTTGGTCTCAATTAGGGCTGCATGGCAATATATCCATATTATATCTACTGTGATGGAGACTTGATATCTTCTGTGATTTTTGATATTGTAATGTTGTGATATGGCATAAGTGTTGTCTTTATGGCATAAGTGTTGTCTTGTCCTGGTTTAAACGAGCTGCATTAGAGTAAAGTGATGTAATCGTCCGAATGTATCTGACTGTCATAGCTGAGAACCATTTCATACATACGTACATTGATTGCACACTCCACCAGTGGCGTAGCCAGAACGCGAGCATAGGCTGGGCCTGGGCAGGAGCGGGTGGGCACGCGTGCATGTGCGCCCAGATGAAAATTTGCTATTTTTAGCGGATTTCGGATACCTATATATACACTGTTATCAAAATGGCTGAATATGATATTGAAAAATAAAAAATATAATTATATATATATATATATATATATATATACATATTATATATTTTTGGGTGGGCAGACAAACCAAATGGGTGGGCCCAGGCCTACCTATGCCCACCCGTGGCTACGCCCCTGCACTCCACACAATTGCCTTTTAATTTATAGGAAACCAAGACTAGTAAGCCTTGCCAGCCATGTGGCCCATAGGGCAGGAGCCTATCTCCTGTTTCTGTGTCAATCTCACGACAATGCCAACGCTAAAATTATTAGCAGCTTCACACAGTATTAATGTCACTCAATTAAAAAAAAAAAAACATTACCTTGGCTAAATACAGTATAATAATATAATACATTATGAGGGTAATATGGTGGTGATGATGGTAATATTGGTGGAAATGGTTGTGGTGATGAGAATGTTAATATAATATGATTAAAATGATGATGATGATAATGGTATTAATTATAACAGTAATAATAATAATAATAATAATAATAATAATAATGCTTAATAATGGTTATAGGGTATAATAGTAGAGGTGTGCATCCACACTGCCAATTCAATTCGATTACGATTAACCTTATAACTATGTGATTCACGATGCATCTCAATTTTATATATTTTTATTTAGGCTTCTGCTAATGGCTCAGTAATATAGGCCTACATCACTGGTTCTCAAACATTTTCATGTCAAGGACCCCCAAATTGACACATATTATAGCCTGTGGACCCCCATTTCAAAATATATGCCAGGGACCCCGATAAGAGAAGATTTTTACGGCCACAGCAGTGATTCTGAACTATTTTAATACCAAGGACTCTCAGTTTGACATGCATTAGGCCAGACCCCCATTTGACACAATTTTGACCTCTGGGACCCAAATCTACAATGCGTGCATTTTGGCATCCAGCTGTATTCCATAAATACAGTATCCATATCAAAAGAGATTAAAGTTACCCGACCACAGACCTAACACAATAGAAACAACATCAGGGCTTTACACATAAAAAGGATGCGGCATTTTAAATGAATGACTTTAAACCATAATGCTTTGGAAGGTTATATAATAAAGTTACCATGTACATTTCACATGGGCAGTACACACTGGCGAGTGTAGCAGCGCACTGGACTGGAGATTCTTTGGTATAATTGATCAACGCAATGAAAGGGTCGTAGCATATGTTACATTTTGAATATTGGACTTCTACTTGTAACAGAGTATATCTACATTGCAGTATTGATACTTGTACTTAAGTAAAACATGTAAGTACTTCTTCCATCACTGGGGATGACCCTGGCAGCATATCAATGGCCCAGCTGTGTTACCTGTTCAGTACTGGGCTAATACTAGTTTTCAATAACAACTAACGAGACAAGAATAGAATGAGTTTCGGAACTGACGTGCAAAGACATACAATGTATAATTCTATCGTCATGTGGAATGGGTCCCATCAGCAACATTGGTGAAGCAACATTGGTGAAGAAAGGGAACTCGAAAAGACAAACCACAAATTGTTCCAGCCGAGAAAAAGAAGGAACTGAAATCTCAGCCATACTCTGTGTGTGTGCACGCACGTGCATGTACCGTATATGGGACTGGATAAAGAGCTGTACAGTATTTGTCTCATCAGCAACCACTAACAATAATAATACATTTTATTTGTAAGACACTTAACATGTTAAGTCTCAAAAACAAATCTCAAAGTGCTATACATGGTACAAAATGTCAAAAATGAAATACAAATATCTGGAACCCGATAAGAAGTGCGTTGCAGTAGTCTAGCCTTGAGGAGACAAAGGCGTGGTCAAGTTTACACACACGTTGGTGACCACAGGTGAGGGGGGGAGGTTCTGGCTGTAAAAGGTGATGCTGGTTGGCTTCTGTTTTGGAGCTGTTAAGTTGCAAGAAGTTGTGTTTCATCCATACCCACTGCACAGACATTTGAAGAAAGGGAACTTGGAAATATACTTCTGGAGAAATCATGTGACTCAACCAGGAAACAGGGAACTGAGAAAAAGAAAAGAAAAAAAGAGGTCCCTGTTCAAATCTACCGTGGCGCATCCGGCTTTGTCGAGCGTCTACACGAACACAATTGGCCCATGTTCGGGGGAGGGAAGCTGGGCGGGGAGGGTGATATTGGTTATTGCACGTACTCCTACGGGCTAGGAACTGAAATCTGTGTACTGTATATGAACTTTGAAAGTCCCTTAAATCACTTTTGCATTATTGTTTAATATGCATCACACTCACGTGATGTATCTTGCCTTTATTATTCATATTGCAATATTGACTTATTCTGTGTTTGCATTATTTGAATTGACAGCTTAAAATGAAATGTAAACGTGGTGGTGATTTCTACTCTGTGGTGAATTTAGATATCACCAGTCTTGAGAAAAAAAAGAAGAAAAAACGGCAAATAGATTTCATGCCCTAAAAGGTTACCCACCCCTGGTCTACATGATACAGAAGGTCCAGGGGCTATGGGCAACCAGAAAGGACAGCAAAACAAATATATAAACCCCCCTGGCCTGACCTTTGGCCTGACCGTTGGGCCCCTGACAGGGATATGGGGTCCAGCTCTGCTTTAGAGTCTCTGCCATTTCAGTTTCCTCTTGTCCCATCTCTGTTTGAACGGTTGCGTTTTTCTATAGGTCACCACTTTTAGTGCTACTGCCTATTCTATTGTTCTATTTATTATTCTATTGTTGTTATTACCTATGCTGCTGCATTGTCTGAAGGAAGCCAAAGCAAAAAAAGTTTTACTCTTATGTACCTGTACACAAGATGTAACAATATAAAGTACAACCTTGAACCTTGAACCTTGAACTGCCGGCAGTCTGCGTTGGTTGCGTCCGCTTTGTTGACAAAGATGGGGTTGTTAATGTATCATTTCATATTCCTCGGGTGAACAGGCTACAGACACTGAATCAGATAAACATTGATGATTAAACAGGTGAAGTGTTTAGATATGCCACACTTTGCAATCAACACGTAATAGTGTGTCTATTGAAAAAAAAAAAAAAATCTGATCTCTCCTTGTTGTTACTAGTCGGCTCAGATTAATTCCCTTCCCTGGTTATTCTTTTCGCAGTTTTCAGTTTTTCACATTTGATTTGTACAACTATTAGCAGCTACAAGCTACTGTGGGCTACTTACTACATGTGTGTTGTACTACAAACAACATCAAACAAAGCCATGTAGCAATGTGGGGGGAAAGTGTACTGTATGAAACTATGCTACCTGCTAAAATCCCAGTCATTGTAACGCTGTTGAACATGGAGCAGCTTTCTGCTCTTACATTTATTACATGCTCGTTCAAGCAATGTTCTTTTTGCATACTTAATATTGCTTAATATTGTTGTCACACGCTATTGGCATCCAGCTTGATAAAATGGAGCTGCACTTCTTTCTTTAACCTATGAAGTGCATCGAAGCCTTTAAATACAGCACACACACACACACAGCCATGTCTCTGTTTTCCCTGCGTCCCTCTACAGCACGTAATCTTATTGGGTCTTGATAGAACAAGCTGTATTGCTGCATGCTTATAAGGATACGGATAATTCCTTTAACAGGTCCGTTCATGAAAGTCCTTGCGGTCTTGTTTCCAATGAGGGCCTGTGAGCAAATAGGGGTTAAGAGTCTCGCTCAGGGACAAATTTCATTTCATCGACACATTTGCTGGCCTGGCCTGGAATCGTGGGCCTCTGGCTCCTATAGGCGGGCTCACTAACCACTCAGCTATGGCCACCCCTCAATTATTATTGGCTCGCTGACACTGAGGTATCGACATTTGGTATCGAATGACAAGGCATTTTTGTTACTTGATGCAAGTTGATGCTATTGAAGCAGTTCAGTCGGTGACGTAAATGTCCTCTGTGTTTATACAGGATGAAGCACCATAGCGTGGTGTTTCCTGCACAGAGCTGTGTGTCCATGAAAAGTGACCAGTCCATGGATCTGCCTTACAACTTGAAAAGAGAGACTAATCCAGACTCATCATGGTGAGAATATAAGAAATACCAAAGACAGTTACTTACACTATTATACATATAATGTTAATCACATAGGTGTAATAATAATAATGATAATAATAACAATAATAATAATAATATTTTTTATTATTATATGCGTTTTTAAAAGTATTTTTACATTTTCATTTCTGCTACGCAGCAAGCTATACAGGCATTGACTAATTTGATTAACAGTAGAACAAAGTTGCGCGGCTGGGGGGGGGGGGGGGGCGTGTCTCTGTTACTCCTGTGTGATTTTCAGTGCTTCCGTTGCACGGACGCATTTGAACATTTGTGTGAGTCTGGCTGGAGAAACTTAACGTGCAGCTGCATGGTTTTCAGGATCCAGAAGGAGAGCTCAGACTGTCCCTCTCCATGTGTGTCCATGAAGAGTGACAAGTCCATGGATCGACTCTTCAACTTCAAAAGACAGATTAGGTCTCCTGAGCTGAGGTGAAGGAGCTTGATCATCAGAGTTTATAGTAGATCACTTTGTTTTTAATTCATAGTTTAATTCAATAGTTTTTTATGTTTTTAAATAATAATAAGTAAAAGCTAAATGTAGGAAACAAAAAATAAATGTACTTGTGACCCATAAAAATGTGTCCACGACCCACAAATGGGTCCCGACCCAGTGTTTGGGAAACAGTGTAGTAGACTGTAATGTTTCAGTCTTTCCCTCTGCACCCATCTCTTGTTCTAACACTACCTCTCTTCACCCTCCTCTCCCAGCAGTGAGTTCAGCTCCAGTCTACTGACTGCAGACCATGTCAGATGCTTTCTGTGTGTTGCCATCCTGAGGGACCCCGTGTCCATCCCCTGTGGACACAGTTACTGCAAGCCTTGCATCAATACCTACTGGTCCCAGCCAGGCCCTACAGGAGACTACGTGTGTCCCCTGTGTGAGACCAGCTACCCAGTTCGTCCTGTGCTCTCTGTTAACGTAGCATTGAACTGGATGCTGCATCAACAGACAGGCTGTAGTCCAGCTTGTGATATTTGCTCCAGCCACACACGCCAAGCCATCAAGTCCTGTCTCACCTGTAACGTCTCCTACTGTGAGAATCATCTTGGGCATCACTACACCGTTCCAGCAATGCAGAAACACACCCTGGTCCAGGTCAATGAAGAGTCAAGACTCTGGAACTCTGGGATTATGGAGATCAGAGAGGTGAGAGCAATGTTTGTGCAGATCTGTGGCTACTGGTTATTGCTTTTGCATTTAAACACTAGTAAACTATGAATAAGAAGTTGAGTTACTGTGCTTTGTCTATTTAAAAATCAGGACCATGTCTGTCAAGTTGCAAGTGCATATTAAAGCTTGTGATCATTCTTAAAAGGAACCGATTGTGGATAGAGAGTGTGGAGAGCATCAGGACACTGCATGGATATGGAGGAAGAAGATGGCTGCTGGAAAGGATGAGATGTTCCACTTCCAGCCAGCTTCACCTCCTCCTGTGGAGCCGGACGGCTGCAGTGCCATCAGAAACCACAAGATGGCGTGCAACGACCTGATCAACACTCACACACCAGATACGCTCAAACCAAGCCCCCAGAACTGGGACGGAGAAACAAAGTGACGAACACTAATCAGACTGTCGTTCTGGTATGCCAGGCAGAGAGAGACCCCCCCCCCCATGCCAGTTTTGAAATCTTGGGCCAAAGGATCCCTTTATTATGATTGATTATTGTTTACAACACATTCCTCATCAGTTACTAAACAAAAAACCTGTAACGGTTTTAATATATTACAATATAATTTTTTTTACAATATATATTTTAATATTATGTGCTTGCATAATGACATTTTTGGGCGAGATTGGGACACCTCATTAGCTGTATTGATTGGCTCATTAGTACACCCCTAGCTGTACTGTGATTGGCTGACTCTATTGGCTGACTCTATTCAGCACTGTGATTGGCTAGCGAGACACATGGTGACATTAATAACCTATAAATAGGATTATGCACTTCAAAAAATCAATTTTTTTAAAAGTGAGCTTCCATCACTATGATGACCACTGTGATGACCACACCGCCCCACCCTCTACATTTACCCATCCTGTAACTTCGAGGAGCAGTGAGCACAATTCTACGGCGCTTGGGGAGCAATATTGTTATTGGAATTGTTAAGCTGCGCTTTTATTTTACGGACTGGCTGTATTCTAATGTTGTTTTATATGCTGCACTGTACCAGAGTTGCATCCTGTACCATTTTGAAAAATAAATATTTGAATTACCCAAAAATATATAGAAATCCACATTCGGAATAACTCTAATTACTTCTAATTTGCTGTGTCTTACAGTGGTGGAAAAAGTATTCACATTTCTCACTTAAATAAAAGTATCAATACTGCAATGTAGAAATACTCTGTTACAAGTAAAAGTCCGGAATAAAAAATGTACTTGAGTAAAAGTAGCATTGGTATCAAAATGTACCTACTTAAAGTACCAAAAGTAAAAGTACTAAAATGTTTGAAAATAGCAGATCTACAAGCTCACAACGCATCGCGATGCCATGCGTTGAGAGCTTGTAGATCTGCCATTTTCAAATAGCCTAGGTATAAAATAGGGCTAAAGTGGTTCATGTATGTTTTATAATGTAATAATTTATATCTGCAGTAACTAGTAACTAAAGTCTTCAAGTAAAAGTACCTAAAAATTGTACTTAAGTACAGTACTTGAGTACATGTACTTAGTTACTTTATACCACTGGTGTCTTATCGTTGGACCACTTTCATGTCCAACTCAGTGTCTTGTAGCCACGCTCTTGTCTCTGGTCTCACTTGGAAGAGGCCGGCCTCTGAAGGTGGTCTGTACAGGGGACAGGTGGGGATTATGTGTTGGGCAGACTATGCAATGTTGCATGGTCTGCCAGGCCCCACTTCTTCATAAGCGTTTTGAAGCAGCCAACCCCGGTACTTAGGCGGTTCAGCAGAGTCCATTGCCACCGTGGTAGATCTTCTCCTATGACGGCATGTCCCGGGTCACTGATGTAGCGGTGGATATGTGAGGGCCCGGCTGACCCCAACTCCTGCTTCCAGGATGCAGGACTGATAATGTCTGTAGCAGTTTGAGCTTCAATACAATAAGGTAAACAGCTCCACACACACACACACACACACACACACACACACACACACACACACACACACACACACACACACACTAATCAATCTGTCTCATTAAAGGGAGGGTATTTTTGGGGAGGTTTTTGTTTAAAGGTTAAATCTCTATATTGTGATAGTAGTCATTGCTATAGAGTGTTTGTTCGGTAACAGGGCATCCCCCCATCTCTCCACCTCTTCAATAAACAGAAAATACGCTTTCAGGTGGGTTGCACATTTTCAACCAATCACGAGAGAGTACCTACCCATTTATCACCTTCAATTTTATAGTGTTCCAGTTCCAATTGTGTCCGCTCATTTATTTGTGTCATTACTTCCAATTTCACTTGTTTATCCTGTATCCTGTATGAGTTCTCTTTCCTGATTGGATACAATTGTTATCCCGACCTGAAAAAGCATTTTCTGTTTATTAAAGAGCTGGACAGACAGGGAGACTCCTGTTACTGAACAAACACTCTATGGCAATAGAGAATGTATAGTTAGTTAACACTTATTCTAACAAAGGAATATCACCTATCCTACGTTTAACTTCTAAATTGAGGATAATATCTAACTCCCATATCGTCACTGTCAGGTGGAAACCTTGTATGTCCAAAACTGTTGATAAGGATAATTCCTTTTAACAGGTCGTTCATGAAAGTCCTTGCGGTCTTGTTTCCAATGAGAACCTGTGAGCAATTGGGGTTAAGAGTCTTGCTCAGGGACAAATTTCATATCATCGGCACATATGCTGGGATAGCCTGGAATCGAACCTGGGGCAACCAGGGCCAGCTGGTTCCCTAGGCGGGCTCACTAACCACTCAGCTATGGCCGCCCCTTGAGCAGGGGTTAGATGAGTTGTAGATGTGAGGCCAAGCAGTAGCCTGACCAGTTTGGTTTGGGATGTCTGGAGCCTTGTTTTTAAGGCCTTTGTGGTGCTATGGTACAGTACCATGAGGCGTAGTCAAAGTGACATTGGATGAGTGCTCCAGCTAGAGTCCTCAATGTATTCTTACTGACCAGTGAGGAGATTCTGTACAAAAATCTATTACTTTAGTTGCCATTTTTTTAAACACATCATCAGTTGTCACCATAGTGAGTTTAAAACATCTTTGCGTACAGTACACCTACATTTTTGTAGAATCATTGGATGTGCTTTACACCATAAAGCCCAGAGTGAGAGCAGTTTGTTAACCAGTGTTATGGCCTCCTTTAAGTTCCTGGGCATTACCATCTCCCAGGACCTGAAGTGGGAACTGAACATCATGACCCTTCTGAAAAAGGCTCAGCAGAGACTGTTCTTCCTCAGGCAGCTGAGGAAGTACAGACTGTCAAGGGCTATGATGACCCGTTTTTATACGGCCATCATCGAGTCCATCCTCACCCATTCCATCATCACCTGGTTCCCCGCTGCAGCTGCAAAAGATCTCGTCAAGCTGCAGCGGGTGATCCGCTCCGCAGAGAGGGTGATTGGCTGTCCCCTGCCCTCCCTCAAGTCCCTGCACGACTCCAGGGCGCTGAGGAGGGCAAGAAAGATCATGGCTGACCCCTCCCACCCTGGCCACGGCCTCCTCACCCTGCTCCCCTCTGGGAGAAGGATGCGGCTGCTGAAGGCCACCACAGCACGCCACAGACTAAGCTTCTTCCCCTCAGCTGCCAGGCTGCTCAATGAGTCTGGCTTCCCTTCTCCACCGCCCCCAAGGGTCACTGAAACCTGAAACCTGACACTGGCAATGACATTGCACTACTGTACACTATAGCACTTTATATTATCTATTTTCTTGCACGGTGTTGTTTTGTGTTTGTTGTTATTTATGTTATATGTGAAAAAAGATTGAAACACAATCATGCATTGCCAAAACAAATTCCTATGTGTATTACACAATGGTAAATAAAGGAATCTGAATCTGAATTATGGCTATGGTTGTAAAGAAGATGTTTAAGCGATCCAGCTTGTCTGTAATGAGCGTGTCGTCAGAATTAATGTTGATGTTTGTAAATCTGGTTTTCAGTTTCTGACTGTAGTTCAGTGGTTGTTAAATAACTTCCAGAGCTCACTGTGTGTGTTAATTATTAATTGTTGACACGCATACATACACAGGCAAATGGCCCACTACAGAAGTTCACTACACTCACATACTTGGCTTGAGCTATTGGTACAAAGGTAAAGTCTGCTCTGTCTGTCGTAGGTGAGCCAAGCAGAAATACGTTCTTCCTCCTGACCACCTCAACATTTTTATTTTATTTTTTTCATCCTTACATATCCTGCTTACTTTCTGGAGTGTTCTATCATAGAAGTAAGTGTATCTTCTTTTTGCAGTAAACTTTGAAGAAGAATTTTATGGTTGTGTCTCGTGACCTGACTTGTGTTGTGAATGCACCCAAAAGCGCCACAGAGGTTAGTGACGCAGTAGAATTTACCTTGGGCAGAACATTGATATTCTATTTATCTACTGATTTTGTGAGTTAGTTTCTGAAACATTTTGACGACAGAACCCCAACATTCTAAGGTTTTAAAAGCATAACTGCTTTTAAAACTATGACCCAATCTGACTGGGACGACAGGAAATGTGTTAAAGCAAATGAAGACAAGACCATAAAGGGAGACTATTTTTACAGTAATTTAAACTTGAATTTATATTTCCGCAACTACAGTACATCTGTTAATAAGCAGAATTAAATTGAATACAAGTAGACTGCAGTCTGTCTGTCTGCAGTTGGGTTGCACCAATCAATCTGAAATTGCACATGATAATTGAACTTTGGCATAAGCAGGGACGATAAAAGCAACATTTTCTATTTCCCCAAATTAAATGATGATGTTCATTACCATTTTCGTCGGACTATGGGATTTGTAGTCACGGTCCCATAGCCCAGAGCGGCTATGTCGCAGTTTTATTGTTCACAACCATTGTTTTATTGTTCACATTCGCACAGGCCGCGGCCTGTGGGATCTCAGCAATCAGGAAGAACAGTGAATGGGGATTATATAATGTTTTCGTGACCTCAAGTCACCAGGCTTGGAAAGCCTGATACATATTGATACATTCTGATACATGGTGACACGTACTGAATGATACACAGTGACATATACTGATACATGGTGACATATACTGATACATGATATGTTCTGATATGTGCTGTCTCTGACATATACTGATACATGATATGTTCTGATATGTGCTGTCTCTGACATATACTGATACATGATATGTTCTGATATGTGCTGTCTCTGCTATGACAGCTGCCATGTATGGCAGAGACGTGCCCATGAAGTGCTGGGTGACATGGTTGTTGTATCATGAGGACATACGTATGCCTTGATTTTGTAACCTAAATGCACCTGTAATATTTGTGTCCTTGTCTACAATTTCCCTTGTGTGGACATAAGCACTTTGTAACATTGGTTAAAAAGGTGCTATATAAATAAAGTTTATTATTATTATTATAATAAATTGTTAAAATGTGTGTGTGTGTGTGTGTGTGTGTGTGTGTGTGTGTGTGTGTGTGTGTGTGTGTGTGTGTGTGTGTGTGTGTGTGTGTGTGTGTGTGTGCGTGCGTGCGTGCGTGCGTGCGTGCGTGCGTGCGTGCGTGTGTGTGCGTGCAAAAACAGCAGGTCATATTCCCCACTGGTTGTAGGATTCAAGATGAAGACTGAAAGATCGTTCACACCAAGCACGACTATAAATATAATTGGATTTTGATTGGCTGTCAATGGTTCTATCATTCATAAAATCGCTCTGAAAGTGATCCAAACGATATTGTTCAGGACTATAGTTGTCGTTACAGTTAGAACGATTTTTTACATCAACATATTTATAGTTATCGTTATAGTTATCGTGTTTGATGTGAACGGTCCTTTATGCTGTAACCACCATTGGAAGACATGGATCCTGGTAACCCTCACATCAAGAATGACAGGTTGGTCACAATGAGGACTGCATGGGCAATATATCCATAATCAATCTATTGACCTGGCAACACTGCAGACAGGGAGATAGGAGAGCATAAGATTGCATTGGGGATAATGGCTTGTGCATCTTCTCTTAAAGGCAATGGCATCTGGCACGGTGATTATTTTTTATTGTTGTGACGCCCAAACCACACCTATGCATAATGTAACAGGTAATGCAGGTGTTTTGCGGGTAAGGCTATATAGCAACTTTTGCCTAGTCCTAAATCCAAAATTAGTGGCTTTAGCCAGTTCGGCCCTTTATAGAGCCCCTTATGTACAAAGGAGGAAAGGGAAAAATGTCGGCAGTGAATGTCACCGCCTTTCTATGGGAAAATTGTATTTACCTCCCCTTGTGGTCTCCTGATAGGTGTTTTTTCAGGCCTGTTTTGAAAGAAGCCAGTGATCCACATTTTGAATGGATGGTGTCAGGGCATTTCACATTTTGGTGGCAGAGTAGTAGAATGTGACATTGAGAAGTTGGAGAACCAAGAGGTGCAAACATAGTCTAAGTGGCATTGAGGCTCTGGCAAGAGTCTTGAGAGCACTTTTGTTGACAAAAGAGGAAATTCTGCCCAGAAATCTTGTTCTTTGATTGACCTTTTTATCACTTTTGAGGTTTTTCACCTGTCAGTTTGTTGTCAAGAATACAGCCCAAATGGGTAACCTCTTCTTTGCTTGAGATTACTATATCGTCAACTCTGACCTTGAAATCATTTGCATTTACATTACTAAGGAAATGTTTGGACCCAAAAATAATGGATTTTGTTTTACCAAGGTGTGATGACACTTTGGTGGTTGTGGAGAGTAAAGTGAGAGTAAAGTGACAATTGTTGTGACTGTTCTATTATTTGCCTTACCCACTTATATATGCCTTATTCCTTATTATATATAAAAAAAATCTCATTATGTCAATATTTTGTGAAAGCACCAATTGTCCTCCCACCGCTATCAATGATCACAGTATTTTTGAACAAATACCAAGATGTTTTATTTTGTCTATATCGCCCAACCTAACCTGAATCAGACGTTATTTCTGCCTTTTCTTTGAGTGAAACAACATAATGAGAAACAATGGTTTTCACAGTATCATCCAGGAGCCCCAAGCAGAGCCATCTGCCAGCAGTGATGTAGTTGTGCAGAGTCATCAGTCTATGGTTCCACATGGTAACGTCAATACAACCACCGGGAACCAAGAAAGCAGGCTGGACTACAAGATGTTTAGTTTCTATTTTATTTGTTTGCATTTATCTCTATCCAACATGCAGTAATTGACTTGGTAGGCTACTTCTTACAATTACAATTTACAGATATAGCTGCAAGCAGCAATAAGCGGGTTCGAGGCATAAGGCAAAAAGCGATATGCAACAATAGCACAATAAGACGTAGAAACAGAATAGATTGAACTTGAGACAAAGCAGCCCTTGCAATTAACAAATGAGCATTCTCAACAGCTGAGCAGAGGGATTGTGGATAGTACGGAGGGGAGCAATTGGGGTTGAGAACCTCACTCATGTAATTGAACCCTTGACCCTCATAGGCTGGCACATTACCAAGAGGGATCAAGAGGGAGTGACAGCAGGTGAGGTGGGTGGATCCAATCCATGGAAATAGGCCTGGGGGAGTGTAGGATGAGTCTTTTCTACAAGAACATGTCAGAAAATTGACAAACAAATACTGTCAAAATTCCATTTCATCTTGTCTTTAAAAGGTGAACACGCATTAATTAACAAAGTCCTGATTTTTGTTCAGTAAAATATATTTGGACTGGTTAAATTGGGGTTTGAACCAGGGACCTACAGACTGGCAGATAGGCAGTGTACTGACTGAGCCATTGGATAGACAGAATTGGAAATATATGGAAAATCCGCCACTAACGTTTTGTCGGCATAGGTCCAAAGTACATGTGTAGAACGTTTCGTGCAGATTGCTCAAAAATCCCCGGAGTATAGTTTTTTCGCTGCTTTTCATATAATTCAAAATGGTGGGAGATCTAAAGGTCTGAGGTCAAAAGTCAGAGTGTGAAAGTTGTTAGGCATGAGGAGACGCATGTGTGTATCATGTCTGTAGGTCAAACAGGGCATAAGTTGTACCTGTTCAAAGTTGGCATTTTCAATTGAGTGCTATAGCGCCACCCTTTGGCCAATGGTTGTGAGTTTCGGGCCTTGGCCGTTTGGCATAGCCCATATTGCCGAGTTTTGTCAAAAGTGACCACACGGTTAGGCCAGAACTGCAAAAACGGCGGAAGAAAGCCAACAGTTTCAAAGAGGTTTCTAGCCTTATAGGCCTCGAACCCTCAATTCAGGCATTTAGCAGACTCTTAAGGCCGATACATGCTCCTTCCGACGTCTGAACTGGAAAGGGAGGTGATATAACTACAAATTGACATTGGTCATTCCAAACATCTGATGGGCGGTCTCCGTGCACCCTCAGATGTCCTGACTCTTCCAACTAAAGCCTGTCCAAACCGGATTATGTATTAGCCTTTATCCAGAGTGTACCATACATGCTAGTGAACATTTTTGTTAAGAGTGACCGGTCCATGAATGAACAGGCTACAGACATGTAAACTTTGACAGTTAAAACAGCAACTGCTGTGGTCAAATAATGGTTTGGATATGTCACACACTTTGTAATCAACAAGTTTTATGAGTGTCATCATCAGTCAAATCTGATGTCATTGTTGTTACCTGGTCGGCTCAAATTAATTCCCTACTCTGGTCATTCTTTTTGTATAGTTTTCAGTTTTTCACGTAGCTACTGTGGGTTACTACATGTGTACTGTACTAACTAGCTAACTAACATTTGACTTGTGGTGTGTGGTTTACAGGGCAGAGCAGCATAGAGTGGAGTCTCCTGCACCTAGCTGTGAGTCCATGAAAAGTGACTGGTCCATGGATCACCCTCATAACTTGAGGTAATAAGATGTCCCTTATTCACACTCAACATGGTGAGAATACAACAAGAAGTAATTGATATTTGAAGTAATTGATATGCAATATTTAAATTATGACTGCGGTGACAGTCTGAAAACACGGTGGTCCCTCGGTCGGGGGGCGACGGACAGACTCGAGCCCGTAATAATAATGTAATAATAATTATAACAATAATAATAATGATAATAATTTATCATACATATTTTCAGAAAGAGAAAATAAAAGAAGAAGGAGGGATGGGGGTAGAAATCAAACAGTAAAGAAAAACATCTAGGAGACGCAAAAATCAACACATAGCATAATCGATCTGGTATAGTATGTACATAAGGTTAGACACAAAGGTGATATGTACATAATTGTTGTTGTTGTTGTTGTTGTTGTTGTTGTTGTTGTTGTTTTTGTTGTTGTTGTTGTGTTGATGATGATGATGATGATGATGATGATGATGATGATGGTGATGATGATGCTTGGTTGTCAGTATAAATCTGTGTTTGGTTTCAGGTTGTATCAGATTGGTTCAGCTATGTACAGGTCTCCTGCTATGTGCATGTCTATGTACAGGTCTCCTGCTATGTACATGTCTATGTACAGGTCTCCTGCACATAGCTATGTGTCCATGAAAAGTGACTGGTCCATGATGGGTCACCCTCCTAACTTCAAAGGAGATGTCCCTTATCCACCCTCATCATGGTGAGAAAGAAAAATACCTCAGGTTGTACAAACAGCCATCTAGGCTGACAAAATATGAAGTAGTTAGTAGTTAATTAGTGTTGATGATTTTATGTTTGTTCTATACAGAAGTATTTGCATAGGAAAGGGGTCTTCAACCTTTTTCAGGCCAAGGACCCCTTAGCTGAGAAAGAGATTGTCAATTGTCATTGTCCGATTTGAAAGATATTCAGGAATTGAGGCCTTTAGCCTGCTTGTTGCAGCGTGCACAACAAAATACTGTATGATGTTGATTGGCTTTGTAAATTGCACTGTATTGAGACCAGATATGTTAACGTGCAGCTACATGGTTTTCAGGATCCAGAAGGAGAGCTCAGACTGTCCATCTCCCAGCTGTCTGTCCATGAAGAGTGACAAGTCAATGGATCCACCCATGAGCTTCAAAAGACAGATTAGGTCTCCTGAGCCGAGGTGAGGAAGTTTAGAATGTTATAGTAGACTGTAATGTTTCTGTCTTTCACTCTAACCCCATGTCATGTTCTCTCTGACACTTACAATATCTCTCTTCACCCTCCTCTCCCCAGTGAGTTCAGCTCCAGTCTGACTGCAGACCTTGTTAGATGCTCTGTGTGTTCTTCCATCCTGAGGGACCCTGTGTCCATCCCCTGTGGACACAGTTACTGCAAGCACTGCATCAATACCTACTGGTCCCAGCCAGGCCCTACAGGAGACTATGTGTGCCTCCAGTGTGAGAAGAGTTATCCAGTCCGTCCTGAGCTCTCTGTTAACGTAGCATTGAACTGGATGCTGCAGGTTCATCAGCAGACAGTCTGTAGTCCAGCCTGTCCCACTCTGCCACAGGCTGCACCTGAAGATGTAGCTTGTGATGTTTGCTCCAGCCTCACACGCCCAGCCATCAAGACTTGTCTTACGTGTAGCGCCTCCTACTGTGAGAATCATCTTACGCATCACTACACCGTCCCAGCACTGCAAAAACACACCCTGGTCCAGGTCAATGAACACACAAGACTCTGGGACGATGGGAGAATGGAGGAGATCAAAGAGGTGAGAGCAATGTTTGTGCAGATCTATTGAGCTATTGGGGCATTAATGTCTGCTGTATTTTTTCCATTGAAACAATACAAAACTGTGGATATGTGCTTAGTCTATCTTTTTCTTTTATCATAATCATGTCTGTCAAGTTCCGATCAAATGCACAACTAAATAAGCTTGTGATCATTCTTAAAAGGAACCTATGGTGGATAGCGAGTCTAAAGTGCATCAGGAGATTGCCGGTAGGAGGAGGAAGAAGATGGCTGCGGAAAAGGATGAGATGTTCCAAACAAAGCTTCACCTCCTGCTGTGGACTGTGATGTCTCTAGTCAGCCTAGTGCCATCAGGGACCACAAGATGGCATCTTACGACCTGACCAACAGTCACACATCAGTCACGCTGAAAGATTGGGATAATATTAACTACTAGATCCCACAACTACAAAGTACTGTTCCTGAAGAAGCAGTGTGGGATCGCTAAGAATGTTGAGCTGGTATTGAGTATTGATAGTGTTAGTAGGGTCATAATACAATGACATCAGTATTATGACGTCACTAGAATGGCATTATGCATTATGACGTCACTAAATGGCATTTCTCCATTGAAATGACCCAAAAAACGGGGGGAATAATAATAATAAATATAGCTGAAAGCAGCGATAAGCGGGGCCAGGGAATAGAGAGAGAGAGAGAGAGAGAGAGAGAGAGAGAGAGAGAGAGAGAGAGAGAGAGAGAGAGAGAGAGAGAGAGAGATACGGAATAGATTGAAGAGAGAGAGAGAGACGGAATAGATTGAAGAAAGAGAGAGATAAACGGAATAGATTGAAGAGAAAGAGAGAGAGAGAGAAACGGAATAGATTGAAGAGAAAGAGAGAGAGAGAAACGGAATAGATTGAAGAGAAAGAGAGAGAGAGAGAGAAACGGAATAGATTGAAGAGAAAGAGAGAGAGAGAGAGAGAGAGAATCGGAATAGATTGAAGAGAGAGAGAGAGAGAGAGAGAGATAATCGGAATAGATTGAAGAGAGAGAGAGAGAGAGAGAGAGAGAGAGAAACGGAATAGATTGAAGAGAAAGAGAGAGAGAGAGAAACTGAATAGATTGAAGAGAAAGAGAGAGAGAAACTTGGAAAAGGAATAGATTGAAGAGAGAGAGAGAGACATGGAAACGGAATAGATTGAAGAGAGAGAGAGCGAGAGAGACATGGAAACGGAATAGATTGAAGAGAGAGAGAGAGACATGGAAACATAATAGACTGAAGAGAGAGAGAGATGGAAGCAGAACGGATTGAATAGACATTTCAACCTATTGCCATTAACAGGAATCGAACCCTCAACCTTTGGATTAACAGGCTGCAACACTACCTATAGTGCTATAGCTTTGTACAGATTGATGTTGTCTGTTGAAGATAAAAGTGAACCAGTGAAAGCAGCCGACCTACAAGCTCAGAAACACGTTGCTATCTGAAAAGTTGTGAGATTGTAGATCGGAGAGAGAGAGAGAGAGACATGGAAACGGAATAGATAAGGATAATTCCTTTAACAGGTCCGTTCATGAAAGTCCTTTCGGTCTTGTTTCCAATGAGGGCCTGTGAGCAATTAGGGGTTAAGAGTCTTGCTCAGGGACAAATTTCATTTGCTGGCCTGGCCTGGAATCGTACCTGGGGCAACTAGGGCCTCTGGCTCCCTAGGCTGGCTCACTAACCACTCAGCTATGGCCGCCCCTCAAAAGAGAGAGAGAGAGAGAGAGAGACATGGAAACGGAATAGATTGAAGAGGGAGACATGGAAACCGAATAGATTGAAGAGAGAGAGAGAGAGAGAGAGAGAGAGAGAGAGAGAGAGAGAGAGACATGGAAACAGAATAGATTGAAGAGAGAGAGAGACATGGAAACATAATAGATTGAAGAGAGAGAGAGAGATGGAAGCAGAATGGATTGATTGGACATCTCAACCTATTGCCATTAACAGGAATCGAACCCTCAACCTTCGGATTGACAGGCTGCAACACTACCTATAGTGCTATAGCTTTGTCCAGGCTAAGGTTGTCTGTTGAAGATAAAAGTGAACCAGTGAAAGCAGTCGATCTACAAGCTCAGAAACACGTTGCTATCTGAAAAGTTTTGATATTGTAGATCGGCTATTTTCAGAATGAAGTATGTCATACATTGCAAAAACATACCTTCTCAGATAAGCATTTCATGTTATCTTTATCAATTGCATATGTATTCATTAATACTGTCTTGTTGTTTGCAATGCACTTTAAATGAAGTCTCCACCAAGTGAGGCTTGAACCGGTGTGGGTGCAGGATATGCTCGGCTACATGAAATGCACGGGGTCCTGCGCTTGCTACCGACGTCACACACTATGATTGGCTGTACGTCTGAACGATGACGTGGCACATTCTGATTGGCTTGTGGCTTTTTTTCTTTTCAAAACTTTATTGAACACTGTAACAAATCACACTAACTAACTGTTCTTCATATAACAATGTTATGTTGAACGTCTTTTTCCAATGGTAACCTATTTATATCATTGATATATAAAATAAGTTTGAAAAGGGTTTAATGGTGATTATTTAGTGAATAATGGACAATTTGTTTGTTTTATTTTAACAGAACGTTTTATTAAATAAGTTTGAAGATGCTTAATGGTGATTATTTAGTGCAGAGGTCTTCAACAGGGGGTCCGCGACCCCTAGGGGACAGGGGGTCCGCGACCCCTAGGGGATAGGGGGTCCGAGACCCCTAGGGGGTCCGCGGAGGTACAGCAGGGGGTCCGCGAAATTGTTTGATTTAAAAAAAAAAAGTATTGACATGTTAAATAAGTTTGATAAGGGCTTAATGGTGATTATTTAGTGAATTATGGACAATTTGTTTGTTTTAACAAAACGTTTTATTAAATAAGTTTGAAGATGCTTAATGGTGATTATTTAGTGCAGAGGTCTTCAACAGGGGGTCCGCGACCCCTAGGGGACAGGGGGTCCGCGACCCCTAGGGGATAGGGGGTCCGAGACCGCAGATGGGACTTATAAGGGCCCAAATGTGTTCTAAGAGCAGCATTCCATTTCATTGGTCCTCGTACCTATTCAATTTCATTGGTCCCCTAAGCGGGGTAGGGGCGGGGTTAGAGGTGGGAGGCGGGTTCAAAGGAATTTTGAACTGTGCAGCGGCAGCCATCTTGTTTCACCCTGCTGCAGCTACTGTTAACTGCCTACTGGTCCTCTTCTCTGCTCCTGATAAATAAAACTCCTGCTCCCATAAGGTAAATCTTTTAAACATTAATAGGTTTGATTAAGCTATGGTTTGCTAGCTAACTAACTAAGCAAGGTGCTGATTGTTTTGATTAGCCTAAGCTAAGGTTTTCTAGCTAACTAACTTAGCAAGGTGCTCATTTCAGCTTAGTTAAAAAAGACAAATAAGAGCAATAACAAGACAGAAATTAGCTGTTGGTTTTACACGTGCCACTCTGCCTTGAAATGCAATGTTATTTAATCATTTTCAAACATAGCTAGCAAGCTAATAAGGCAACTTCTGCTACAAGGCAATGCTGTGTCCTAAGAGCAGCAATTTAACTTTGTTCTATGCATACCATCTAAGCTGCCCTGAGAGCAGCATTGACAACGTGCCCCCAGAGCAGCAATTTAACATTGGTCTATGCATATTATTAAAGCTGCTCAGAGAGCAGCATCGACAAAGCAGCAATTTAACATTGGTCTATGCATATCATTTAAGCTGCTCTGAGAGCAGCATTGACAAAGTGCCCCAAGAGCAGCAATTTGATATTGGTCTGTCTATATTATTTAAGCTGCTCTGAGAGCAGCATTGACAACGTGCTCCCTGGGCAGAAATGTAATATTTCTCTATGCATATCATTTAAGCTGCTCTGAGAGCAGCATCGACAAAGCAGCAATTTGACATTGGTCTATGCATATCATTTAAGCCGCTCTGAGGGCAGCATTGACAAAGTGCCTTAAGAGCAGCAATTCAATATTGGTCTATTCATATCATTTAAGCTGCTCTGAGAGCAGCCTTGCCAACATGCCCCCAGAGCAGCAATTTAACATTGGTCTATGCATATTATTAAAGCTGCTCTGAGAGCAGCATCGACAAAGCAGCAATTTAACATTGGTCTATGCATATCAATTAAGCTGCTCTGAGAGCAGCATTGACAAAGTGCCCTAAGAGCAGAAATTCAATATTGGTCTATGCATATCATTTAAGCTGCTCTGAGAGCAGCATCGACAAAGCAGCAATTTAACATTGGTCTTTGCATATCAATTAAGCTGCTCTGAGAGCAGTATTGACAAAGTGCCCCCAGAGCAGCAATTTAACATTGGTCTATGCATATTATTAAAGCTGCTCTGAGAGCAGCATCGACAAAGCAGCAATTTAACATTGGTCTATGAATATCATTTAAGCTGCTCTGAGAGCAGCATTGACAAAGTGCCCCCAGAGCAGCAATTTAACATTGGTCTATGCATATTATTAAAGCTGCTCTGAGAGCAGCATCGACAAAGCAGCAATTTAACATTGGTCTATGCATATCAATTAAGCTGCTCTGAGAGCAGCATTGACAAAGTGCCCTAAGAGCAGAAATTCAATATTGGTCTATGCATATCATTTAAGCTGCTCTGAGAGCAGCATCGACAAAGCAGCAATTTAACATTGGTCTTTGCATATCAATTAAGCTGCTCTGAGAGCAGTATTGACAAAGTGCCCCCAGAGCAGCAATTTAGCATTGGTCTATGCATATTATTAAAGCTGCTCTGAGAGCAGCATCGACAAAGCAGCAATTTAACATTGGTCTATGAATATCATTTAAGCTGCTCTGAGAGCAGCATTGACAAAGTGCCCCCAGAGCAGCAATTTAACATTGGTCTATGCATATTATTAAAGCTGCTCTGAGAGCAGCATCGACAAAGCAGCAATTTAACATTGGTCTATGAATATCATTTAAGCTGCTCTGAGAGCAGCATTGACAAAGTGCCCCCAGAGCAGCAATTTAACATTGGTCTATGCATATTATCAAAGCTGCTCTGAGAGCAGCATCGACAAAGCAGCAATTTAACATTGGTCTATGCATATCATTTAAGCTGCTCTGAGAGCAGCATTGACAAAGTGCCCCAAGATCAGCAATTTGATATTGGTCTGTCTATATTATTTAAGCTGCTCTGAGAGCAGCATCGACAAAGCAGCAATTTGACATTGGTCTATGCATATCATTTAAGCCGCTCTGAGGGCAGCATTGACAAAGTGCCTTAAGAGCAGCAATTCAATATTGGTCTATTCATATCATTTAAGCTGCTCTGAGAGCAGCCTTGACAACATGCCCCCAGAGCAGCAATTTAACATTGGTCTATGCATATTATTAAAGCTGCTCTGACAGCAGCATCGACAAAGCAGCAATTTAACATTGGTCTATGCATATCATTTAAGCTGCTCTGAGGGCAGCATTGACAAAGTGCCCTAAGAGCAGCAATTCAATATTGGTCTATGCATATCATTTAAGCTGCTCTGAGAGCAGCCTTGACAACATGCCCCCAGAGCAGCAATTTAACATTGGTCTATGCATATTATTAAAGCTGCTCTGAGAGCAGCATCGACAAAGCAGCAATTTAACATTGGTCTATGCATATCATTTAAGCTGCTCTGAGGGCAGCATTGACAAAGTGCCCTAAGAGCAGCAATTCAATATTGGTCTATGCATATCATTTAAGCTGCTCTGAGAGCAGCCTTGACAACATGCCCCCAGAGCAGCAATTTAACATTGGTCTATGCATATTATTAAAGCTGCTCTGAGAGCAGCATCGACAAAGCAGCAATTTAACATTGGTCTATGCATATAATTTAAGCTGCTCTGAGGGCAGCATTGACAAAGTGCCCTAAGAGCAGCAATTCAATATTGGTCTATGTATATCATTTAAGCTGCTCTGAGAGCAGCATCGACAAAGCAGCAATTTAACATTGGTCTATGCATATCATTTAAGCTGCTCTGAGAGCAGCATCGACAAAGCTTTGTTGTCACACTTATGTTCTTTTCTCACTTTAGCTATCTGGATGACTTGGCAGATGCAGGGAGATTGAAGGTCTCCCACTCAGCCTTGACTGATACAGAGGCATTGGAGAAGGGCCTGGGACAGCACATTTCCATTGATGAGGAAGGGATGTGCTCTGTGCCAGCAGAGTCAGACCTCAGCCACAACACAACAGACTGTGCCATCCAAACAGTGGATTTAGTGAAGATGCAGTGTGACTGTAGCTCTTATAACAAAGGCAATGTATGCAAACATGTAGCTTTAGCATGCGCTGAAGCACAGAACAGATGTGTAGATATTGATAAACTTTGTTCTGATGTTGCAAAAAACATGATCATGAACCAACAGTACCATATGGATGGTGACTGCCTCACTGCATATCACAATAATGACAAACCAACATTTGCTTTCACTGGAGAGCCTGCATTTTGAACAGTTACGGACAAAAGTGTGTGTGTTTGCACATCAGTGACTGTTTAAAAATAAGACCTGTCACATGTTCCTATTGCTGAAAGTGAAAATGCAGAAAGTGAAAATGTTTGTCTGCCTACAACTGTGAAATCTCATCATGAGCTTCATTCAATGATAAGAGATCTGCATGATTGGAGTACATCAGAAATGTTCAAGTACAGTAATGAACTGTACACAGTTGTTAAGAGGGCACATACATTAGCCTTCAATAAATGTGGGATTCAGTCACATAAAAGAAAGATCTCTGCACTCCATGCTTACCGCCAGCGAATGGAAATTGCTAAACGCAGTGAGCTTTACAAAAAGCATATAAAAAAGTGTCTAAAAAAGCTCGTTAAAGGGGAACGCCTATATTGAACCTTGTCTATTGCTCCATCTATCTAATTGAAAACTGAGGCCAATTCTATATAATGTCTTCTAAATCAGCAGTTGTCTAACATTTTGTGCCCAAGACACCCAAACTGATTTGGCCACGGAGCCCCCTTTGAAAATGTTTTGTGCCAGGGATCTCCAAAGGAGTGTAACAAAAAATAGAAAAATGTCTGTGTGTGTGTATATATATATATATATATATATATATATATATATATATATATATATATATATATATATATATATATATATATATATATATATATATATATATATATATATATATGTATATATATATATAATTATTATTTTTTAAATCTACATTAGAGCTAAAATCAGTGTTGTAAAGTAACTAAGTACATGTACTGAAGTACTGTACTTGAGTAACATTTTGATTTTTGTTTTACTTTTTACTTTGAATAATTTAAATTTACTTCTACTCCACTACACTGACAGACAAATATTGTACTTTTACTCCAGTACAATTACTTAAAGTTGTTACTACTTTGCTACTTTTAGTTACTTTGTAGATTTTGATTACAAATATACATTAACCACTTCATCCCTATGTACATTTTGGTCTTAGCCAATCTACAAGCTCACAATGCGTCATATTGTGATGCATTGTGACCTTATAGATCTGCTATATTTAAAAAAAAGATTTGTATAGAGGGTATGAACATGTATAAAGTGAATGGGAAATGGAGTGGCAAAGTGAGTTTAACATTGGTTAATGCAATCAGACTGTATAAAATCAGGGCTTTTCTGTTTGGATGTATGGGCTGTCAAGGCCAGAAAGTATTTTTTTATTTCTAAAATTTTGCCACTTAGATGTTTTCGCATAACTTCCGGGTGATAATGTCAATGATTATACCCTGTACACGTTGATACCATTACTTCTGTACTTTTACTCAGGTAAATTCTTTAATTCCGGGCAACTTTTTCCACCGTTGCTGAACACAGATGCTTTCCCGGTTTTAAACCAGCTCTACAGTCATGTCCCCCACTGGATGAAAACATTAGGGTTCAATTAATGTAGTTTCATTATTGTTGGTTAGCTAATGTACAATAAATGATTAAGAATGTGATTTGCTGTGATTTGCTGTCATCTGTCTGCTGGAAGATATAAACTGAATAGCACAAAGGCGCCCAGAGCACAAAGGCCCCCAGAGCACTAGAAGGTTACATCTCTGTAACCCGTTTTGATAGAACGCTTGTGTTGTCTAGTTAAGATTTCTTCTTGTTGCCCTGGTCAAATAATGTCCCATGGGTTTATTTTTAACTTTATCTAACGCCTATCCCCAAACAGAACCATAAAATGGTTCCCACTGAACTCATTAAAGTGGTTTTCTTCTTCCCTGTTTTAGGATCCTAATGGTGTCTAATTAAGATTTCTTCTTGTTGCCCAGGTCAACTGATGTCCCATGGGATTCATTTGGTGACGACTTTGAAATGTCCACACAAGGACGATGTTCCTATCTCCTGAACCAGACAACATACAAAGACTGAACTGACTTTTTTTCCTGCCATTATTTCCTACCCCAAAACATTATACTTGGAAGTTTTTTCCAATAGTGTACAGAAGGTGTTAAAATTATGTTTTGTGGCCACACACACCTGTTCATTAAGTATAGAGGGTATGTGCGTGACATCATACCAGGAAGTTAAGCTGAAACACCTACTGCGTGGCAAAAAAAACACTTTCTGGCCCTGACAGCTCATGCATACAAACAAAAAAAACCTTATTTAATGCAGTCTGATTGCACATTAACTCACTTTGCCACTCGATTTGCCATTGACTTTATGCATGCGCATACCCTCTATACCTGGTTTTCAGGTGGGTGGTGACCCAGCTGAACTTAGCCAAAAGGGGAGCTGTACTTGTGTCATTAAAGCTGTGTCTTTTGACTCGGAGGATGAAATAATTAACTCAATGCAATAATTGAAATAATTGACTCAATGCAATGAAACCATTTTATTATAAGGAGCCTATTTACATTAGGTGATTCTACAAATGTCTTCTTCTAAATCCGTATGTTTCTATGTCAGTGGTGCTCAAATATTTTAATGCCAAGGACCTCAAAAATTATATGCATTTGGCCGCCGACCCCCACTGAAAATATGTTGTCTCCACCAGGCCGTAGGCATGAGGGGAGAGTATGTTTTGCACCCTGTTTGACCGTGTGTGTGTCCGTCCATCCGTCCGTCCGTCATGTCCGTCTGTGAACACCTAATGTCCGGCACCGTTGGCTCGGCAGCTATGAAACTGTGCACACACACTCCCTGGATGCCAAAGACGAACTTATGCCCCACATTTTCCAGATAAGCCTGTTATAGCGCCACCATGATGCCGATTTCTGCTAAACAATTTGTTTTACGTTGCACACAAATCGGTACACAGTATCTCTATAGTCATGTGACCAACATGGATGTGTCCAATTTCCCATATTCCATCCTGATTGGCTAAGATTGCCTTCCATATTTTGCAAGATTGGTCCGTTTTGACCAAAATGCTTCAAATCACGAACACAGCGTCAGATTTTCATGGCCTACGAAGAAAGGCCACTTGAAAATCTTCATATCTGCATCATGGTGGCGCTATAACAGGCCCATTAGTGTTCTTAGGTATGACTGCACCGATCTGTGTAAAACTTAACAACATTCAATAGAATCCTCCTATTTTCCACACCAATATACATATCCACTTTCAATGTTTTTCTTTGTGATCCTCTGCTACATTCAATGTCTACAAATTACCTACTTAATTCACACTCAGTATAGCAGCAACACTTTCTGCGCTCTGATGAGCACTTTTTCTAGTTTCAGTTATCTTTTTTGGAGCTTCAGTCTTGTTTCCTTGAGAGCCTGCTGGATCATTTCGAACGTGAGGTCAGCCACTTTCGGTCCAAGACCATGTGTGACTTCATCATAAGTCTCCATGTTGATCTTGAAGACCCTTTGGATCTCCTCCAGGAAACTACTGTAAACACACAAGTTTTGACATCTGAGACCGGTTCATAATACTGTACACACAACACATCAAGGATGTCCTGGGAGCACGTTGTCAATGCTGCTCTCAGAGCAGCTTAAATAATATAGATAGACCAATATCAAATTGCTGCTCTTGGGGCACTTTGTCAATGCTGCTCTCAGAGCAGCTTCGATGATATGCATAGACAATGTTAAATTGCTGCTTTGTCGATGCTGCTCTCAGAGCAGCTTAAATGATTTGCATAGAGCAATATTACATTTCTGCCCTGGGAGCACGTTGTCAATGCTGCTCTTAGAGCAGCTTAAATAATATAGACAGACCAATATCAAATTGCTGCTCTTGGGGCACTTTATCAATGCTGCTCTCAGAGCAGCTTAAATGATATGCATAGACCAATGTTAAATTGCTGCTTTGTCGATGCTGCTCTCTGAGCAGCTTTAATAATATGCATAGACCAATGTTAAATTGCTGCTCTGGGGGCATTTTGTCAAGGCTGCTCTCAGAGCAGCTTTGATAATATGCATAGACCAATGTTAAATTGCTGCTCTGGGGGCACTTTGTCAATGCTGCTCTCAGAGCAGCTTAAATGATATTCATAGACCAATGTTAAATTGCTGCTTTGTCGATGCTGCTCTCAGAGCAGCTTTAATAATATGCATAGACCAATGTTAAATTGCTGCTCTGGGGGCACTTTGTCAATACTGCTCTCAGAGCAGCTTAATTGATATGCAAAGACCAATGTTAAATTGCTGCTTTGTCGATGCTGCTCTCAGAGCAGCTTAAATGATATGCATAGACCAATATTGAATTTCTGCTCTTAGGGCACTTTGTCAATGCTGCTCTCAGAGCAGCTTAATTGATATGCATAGACCAATGTTAAATTGCTGCTTTGTCGATGCTGCTCTCAGAGCAGCTTTAATAATATGCATAGACCAATGTTAAATTGCTGCTCTGGGGGCATGTTGGCAAGGCTGCTCTCAGAGCAGCTTAAATGATATGAATAGACCAATATTGAATTGCTGCTCTTAAGGCACTTTGTCAATGCTGCCCTCAGAGCGGCTTAAATGATATGCATAGACCAATGTCAAATTGCTGCTTTGTCGATGCTGCTCTCAGAGCAGCTTAAATTATATGCATAGAGAAATATTACATTTCTGCCCAGGGAGCACGTTGTCAATGCTGCTCTCAGAGCAGCTTAAATAATATAGACAGACCAATATCAAATTGCTGCTCTTGGGGCACTTTGTCAATGCTGCTCTCAGAGCAGCTTAAATGATATGCATAGACCAATGTTAAATTGCTGCTTTGTCGATGCTGCTCTCTGAGCAGCTTTAATAATATGCATAGACCAATGTTAAATTGCTGCTCTGGGGGCACGTTGTCAATGCTGCTCTCAGGGCAGCTTAGATGGTATGCATAGAACAAAGTTAAATTGCTGCTCTTAGGACACAGCATTGCCTTGTAGCAGAAGTTGCCTTATTAGCTTGCTAGCTATGTTTGAAAATGATTAAATAACATTGCATTTCAAGGCAGAGTGGCACGTGTAAAACCAACAGCTAATTTCTGTCTTGTTATTGCTCTTATTTGTCTTTTTTAACTAAGCTGAAATGAGCACCTTGCTAAGTTAGTTAGCTAGAAAACCTTAGCTTAGGCTAATCAAAACAATCAGCACCTTGCTTAGTTAGTTAGCTAGCAAACCATAGCTTAATCAAACCTATTAATGTTTAAAGATTTACCTTATGGGAGCAGGAGTTTTATTTATCAGGAGCAGAGAAGAGGACCAGTAGGCAGTTAACAGTAGCTGCAGCAGGGTGAAACAAGATGGCTGCCGCTGCACAGTTCAAAATTCCTTTGAACCCGCCTCCCACCTCTAACCCCGCCCCTACCCCGCTTAGGGGACCAATGAAATTGAATAGGTACGAGGACCAATGAAATGGAATGCTGCTCTTAGAACACATTTGGGCCCTTATAAGTCCCATCTGCGGTCTCGGACCCCCTATCCCCTAGGGGTCGCGGACCCCCTGTCCCCTAGGGGTCGCGGACCCCCTGTTGAAGACCTCTGCACTAAATAATCACCATTAAGCATCTTCAAACTTATTTAATAAAACGTTTTGTTAAAACAAACAAATTGTCCATAATTCACTAAATAATCACCATTAAGCCCTTATCAAACTTATTTAACATGTCAATACTTTTTTTTTTTAAATCAAACAATTTCGCGGACCCCCTGCTGTACCTCCGCGGACCCCCTAGGGGTCTCGGACCCCCTATCCCCTAGGGGTCGCGGACCCCCTGTCCCCTAGGGGTCGCGGACCCCCTGTTGAAGACCTCTGCACTAAATAATCACCATTAAGCATCTTCAAACTTATTTAATAAAACGTTCTGTTAAAACAAACAAATTGTCCATTATTCACTAAATAATCACCATTAAGCCCTTTTCAAACTTATTTTATATATCAATGATATAAATAGGTTACCATTGGAAAAAGACGTTCAACATAACATTGTTATATGAAGAACAGTTAGTTAGTGTGATTTGTTACAGTGTTCAATAAAGTTTTGAAAAGAAAAAAAGCCACAAGCCAATCAGAATGTGCCACGTCATCGTTCAGACGTACAGCCAATCATAGTGTGTGACGTCAGTCGCAGGCGAAGGACCCGCGCATGGCCGAGCAGGCCGAGCATATCTTGTACCCACACCGGCAACCTTGCTGTTGTGAAACATTCACTTAAGCGGGAAGCCATTGGACCAACAGACCTGATCCAGTGAAAACGGAGGTCAAACAGATGATACCATTTCACGCAAATAACTGAAAAATCCTGGGTTTAAGTGTTTTTCAAACTGCTCAAAATTGCGGACAATCTAAGGGCGGAGAGAGAGACATGGAAAAGGAATAGATTGAAGAGAGAGAGATCCCTCAACCTTCGGATTGACAGGCTGCAACACTACCTATAGTGCTATAGCTTTGTCTAGGCTGAGGTTGTCTGTTGAAGATAAAATTGAACCAGTGAAAGCAGCCGATCTACAAGCTCAGAAACACGTTGCTATCTGAAAAGTTTTGAGATTGTAGATCAGCTATTTTCAGAATGAAGTATGTCATACATTGAAAAGACATACTCTCAAATAAGCATTTCAGGTTATCTTTAACAATTGCACTTGCATTAATTGACACAAGTAAGACGCGCGAACGCTGGAAGCAAACGCAGATTGACTGAGGCTGCTATATTTCAACCACACTGTAGTAGTGCACTCTGCCGCACTCTGCCGGCTGTATACAGGCAGTGCAGCTGCTGGCATTTCAGCACGGAGTTTCGAGTCACATGGGGGCGCGAGCCAATGAGAGCGTGAACACACGCTGTATACAGGCAGTGCAGCTGCTGGCATTTCAGCACGGAGTTTCGAGTCACATGGGGGCGCGAGCCAATGAGAGCGTGAACACAAACGGAAAGACCATAAATAAGGGACAGACACACACACTCACACAACCCAAGCACGGTGATATAGTAAGCTCCACTTGGTCGGAGGCCTCCTTCCGCGTTCGCAACAATCATGTTGTGTGCAATGCAACTTAAATGAAGTCTGCATCAAGTGAGGCTTGAACTGGCAACCTTGAGGTTTTAAGGCACACACTTAAGCGAGAAGCCATTGGAACAACAGACCTGACCTGGTGAATGAGAGAGAGAGAGAGAGAGAGAGAGAGAGAGAGAGAGAGAGAGAGAGAGAGAGAGAGAGAGAGAGAGAGAGAGAGAGAGAGAGAGAGAGAGAGAGAGAGAGAGAGAGAGAGAGAGAGATGGAAACGGAATAGATTGAAGAGAGAGAGAGAGAGCGAGAGAGCCATGGAAACGGAATAGATTGAAGAGAGAGAGAGAGAGAGAGACAGACATGGAAACGGAATAGATTGAAGAGAGAGATACACGGAAACATAATAGATTGAAGAGAGAGAGAGATGGAAGCAGAATGGATTGATTGGACATCTCAACCTTTTGCCATTAACAGGAATCGAAACATCAACCTTCGAATTGACAGGCTGCAACACTACCTATAGTGCTATAGCTTTGTCCAGGCTGAGGTTGTCTGTTGAAGATAAAAGTGAACCAGTGAAAGCAGCCGATCTACAAGCTCAGAAAGAACGTTGCTATCTGAAAGGTTTTGAGATTGTAGATCGGCTATTTTCAGAATGAAGTATGTCATACATACTTCATACCCTCTCAAATAAGCATTTCAGGTTATCTTTATCAATTGCATATGTATTAATTGACACAATTACTGGTAGTGTCTGTTGATATTTATAAGTATTTCCGTCCATTATGAACCAAGCCTCTGTGTCCCGAACTACTCTAGATCACTGGTTCACAAACCATTTACCAATAAAGGCATTTTTGTGTCTCCTCGGAACGAAAACTAGTGAAAGTAGCCGATCTACAAGCTCACAAAACGTTGCTATCTGAAAAGTTGTGAGATTGTAGATCGGCTATTTTCACAATGAAGTTTGTCATACATTGCAAAAACATACTCTCTCCAAGAAGCATTTCATGTTACCTTTAACAGTTGCACATGCATTAATTGAGAGAGAGAGACATGGAAACAATAGATTGAAGAGAGAGAAAGATGGAAGCAGAATGGATTGATTGGACGTGTCAACCTATTGCCATTAACAGGAATCGAACCCTCAACCTTAGGATTGACAGGCTGCAACACTACCTATAGTGCTATAGCTTTGACCAGGCTGAGGTTGTCTGTTGAAGATAAAACTGAACCAGTGAAAGCAGCCGATCTACAAGCTCAGAAACACGTTGCTATCTGAAAAGTTTTGAGATTGTAGATCGGCTATTTTCAGAATGAAGTATGTCATACATTGCAAAAACAGACCTTCTCAGATAAGCATTTCATGTTATCTTTATCAATTGCATATGTATTCATTAATACAGTCTTGTAGTTTGCAATGCACTTTAAATGAAGTCTCCACCAAGTGAGGCTTGAACCGGCAACCTTGATGTTGTGAAACATTCACTTAAGCGGGAAGCCATTGGACCAACAGACCTGATACAGTGAAAACGGAGGTCAGACAGATTATACCATTTCACGCAAATAACTGAAAAATCCTGGGTTTAAGTGTTTTTCAAACTGCTCAAAATTGCGAACAATCTAAGGGCGGAGAGAGAGACATGGAAACGGAATAGATTGAAGAGAGAGAGACATGGAAACAATAGATTGAAGAGAGAAAAGGGTGGAAGCAGAATGGATTGATTGGACGTGTCAACCTATTGCCATTAACAGGAATCGAACCGTCAACCTTCGGACTGACGGGCTGCAACATTACCTATAGTGCTATAGCTTTGACCAGGCTGAGGTTGTCTGTTGAAGATAAAAGTGAACCAGTGAAAGCAGCCGATCTACAAACTCAGAAACACGTTGCTATCTGAAAAGTTTTGAGATTGTAGATCGGCTATTTTCAGAATGAAGTATGTCATACATTGCAAAAACATACCCTCTCAAATAAGTATTTCAGGTTATGTTTAACAATTGCACATGTATTAATTGACACAATCATGTTGTGTGCAATGCAACTTTAATGAAGTCCGCATCAAGTGAGGCTTGAACTGGCAACCTTCAGGTTGTGAGGCACACGTTTAAGGGAGAAGCCATTGGACCAACAGACAAGAACCTGTGAAAAAGGAGATCACACAGATGATACAGTTTCACGCAAATAGCTGAAAAATCCTGGGTTTAAGTGTTTTTCAAACTGCTCAAAATTGCGGACAATCTAAGGGGGGAGCTTACTGGTCAACGTGATACATGTGTTCCTCATGAGTCAAGGCACATGTGTAAGCAGGTTTAATGGCTGTCGGCCAAACGAGGCATGACTTTTGCCTGTTTAAAGTTTGCACTTTCAAAAAATCGCTATAGCGCCCCCCTTTGACCAATTGGAGTAAGATTGGTTTCAGTAATATTTGGAATGACCCTCAACATTAACGCAAAGTTTCAAAGAAATGTGAGTCTGCATGTATGTGTTAGGGGCAGATGAATAATTGTCATAAAACTGCAATATTCATTGGCTCATTAAAGCTTCATTTTTTCACTTATGGAAAATCTTTTGCATCAGTTTGTCGGCATAGGTCCAAAGTTCATGTGTAAAACGTTTCGTGCAGATTACTCAAAAATCCCAGGAGGAGATAGGTTTTAACTGTTTTTCATATAATTCAAAATGGTGGGAGATCTAAAGGTCAGAGGTCAAAAGTCAGAGGGTTAAAGTTGTTCATCATGAGTAGACGCATGTGTGTATTGAAGTTTTATGGCTGTAGGTCAAACAGGGCATGAGTTGTACCTGTTCAAAGTTGGCATTTTCAATTGAGTGCTATAGCGCCACCTTTTGACGAAAGATTGTGAGATTTATTTCTTGATAGTTTTTCATGACCATCTACCATATGGCCGAGTTTCGTAAAAAGCGACAGCACGGTTCACCCAGAACTGCGAAAAGTGGCAGAAGAAACAGAATACAGGGAATAATAAAACAGGTCCAGAGCTGAGCTCTGGCCCCGTAATAACTAGAAAATGTGCTCCTCGGAGCACAAGTCTCCGCCAGCAGACCTGTGCTATCGTTTTTTGTCATTTAGGGATTCTTTGTCTCTGTTTAGTGTTCTTTGTCTCTGTTTCTTAGCTTTGGCCTTCTGCGCCTTTGCTTCTTCATCAGGTTTCAGACGATGATTTACTGCTTCTTCAGTTTGCGTAATGGGAGTTAGTTTCATTGTGTGATCTCAGCTGTGATCTCTGTTTGTACTGGATAGTACTGTTCCTGTCTAAGCTATTTATATATTTATATTACATGAAACTTGACCAATGTTAGGTGTTCTCAGAGGGACACACACACGCACGGACGGGTGATTTGTACTGGAAGGTACTGTTCCAATCAAGACTGATTGATCCTGTCTTACCTCACTTCAAAAACATAAATGCCTTTTTGAAGTGACACACCTATTTATAGGAATTTATTTCGTCATGCGTCCCTCTAGCCAATCAAAAGCATTGGTGTCAACATATTGTCACGTGTCACGTGGAGCTTGACCAATGTTAGCTTGGCTGGGGGGGGGGGGACACAGCGGGACGAAGCGAAAACATACTCTGCGCCTCCGGCGGAGACAACTAGAAAATGTGCTCCTCGGAGCACAAGTCTCCGCCAGCAGACCCGTGCTATTTTAATCAAAATAGCATGGGTCACTTTCTGACATCTTCTTTAAGAATGCGGCAGCAGCTTCATCAACTTCTAGTTCTTGTGATCTGTAGCGTCTCTTCTTACTGGTGTTATGTGCTTGTTGATGTTGTCCTTCATCTATTGAATACTGTGACCAGTGCCTTCTTTTCCTTTCGACGTTCTTTACAGACTCTTGTACTTTTTCTTCCAGAGATTGTAGCAATCTTTGCTGTGTCATGTTGTCAGCATTTGTGGCTCGTCTTCGTTTTTTGTCATTCAGGGATTCTTTGTCTCTGTTTAGTGTTCTTTGTCTCTGTTTCTTTGCTTTGGCCTCCTGCACCTTTGCTTCTTCATCAGGTTTCAGACTTCTTCAGTTCGCGTAATGGGAGTTAGTTGCATTGTGTGATCTCAGCTGTGATCTCTGTTTGTACTGTCCCTGTCTAAGCTATTTATATATTTATATTACATATTGTGATGTCACATGAAACTTGACCAATGTTAGGTGTTCTCAGAGGGACACACACACGCACGGACGGGTGATTTGTACTGGAAGGTACTGTTCCAATCAAGACTGATTGATCCTGTCTTACCTCACTTCAAAAACATGGATTTTTGAAGTGACACACCTATTTATAGGATTTTATTTCGTCATACCTCTCGCTAGCCAATCAAAAGCATTGGTGACAACATATTGTCATAGTGTCACGTGAAGCTTGACCAATGTTAGCTTGGCTGGACATTTTACATGCTAATTGTGCAGATAATTCATGGGTCGTAGTTAACCTTGTTTGAATTAATTAATGTCAAAATGATTTGTTTGTGGCATGTCTCACCTGGCATAAAAGGGAGGCTGAGTTCAATTGAGCTTGCGCTAGGAAGGAGGCAACACCCAGGGAGAGCTGCCAGGGCCTTTAAGGTTTAGTATAGCCTGCTGGGCTCAAGTGTTTGGGTTATTTTTCTTAGTTTGCCTTCAAGTATTATCTTTTTTTTTGTCTTACTATGCTATTTTGCCTGGGTTACACTGTACATATCATCTTTGCACAGATTGGTGATTTTTGGAGGTAAATAAATGTACAAAACTTGCATTCCTGGATTCTGTCTGTTCTTGGAGCCTTGACCATTGGGCCAAATGTTACCTGACTGCTCATTCTGGGTATAGTGGGGGGGCCCTCAAAGATAATTGGCCCAGGGGCCCCTGTGAGTCTTACTCCGTCCCTGTTGGTGAGCCAGGTGTCTATCAACTCTAGTCTACCTACCAGGTTCTGAGAGGGGGCGGGACTAAAAAAGGAGGAACGAAAACAGTCTTAGAGTGAGAGAAACAGGTGAAAACAGAGATGTTTAAGTGTTGGTTATAATCTGGTGAATGTCACCAAATTAAGAGCCAGGGATCAGTGAGAATATATAGCGTGTAGTCCTGTTAAAAACAGGACAGTGTGTTTGGACCTGGGGGGGTTTTACTCAGTATTTCTACCATAAACAGCTGACATTAATAACTACAAGGTGGGCTGTGGCGGCTGGTCAACTATCACGCTAGGCTGGAGGAGAAGAGTGTGTGAGACATTTCAACAAGTTTCTGAGTGAGTATGCATGCTATCTGAGAACTGTAATGACACAGACATCTATAGTTGAAGGATAGGATGTTTAATAGTGTTGTGGTGTTTTGGATATTTGCAGTAGAGGTGCTCAGGACTTGTCACTACATACCAGAGGATCCAGGTGCAGACAGACAGACAGGTGGGGTACCTGTACCTGGTCCTCCAGCACACAGACAGACAGGTGGGATACTGGGTTCTCTAGCATGGTGGTTCCCAAACTTTTTAGCTCGAGACTCAAAAGACACATTTTATGTCTCCCCGGGAACCAAACTAGTGAAAATAGCTGATCTACAAGCTCAGACCGCGTTGCGATGCAACGTGTTGTGAGCTTATGTAGATCTGCTATTTTCGATACTTAGGAGATCTTTTTTTTCTAATTCCTGGATTTTTTTAATTTATGAAATTCATTTGATCTTCATTCATTTTAATCTTTTGAAATAATAATTAAAAACAAAATGTAGGAAATGAAAAATAAAAATAGTTGTGTTTTAAAAGGAAAAGGAGTGTTTCTGAGAGTTTGTTCCAGATATGTGGAGCATAAAAACTAAATGCTGCTTCAACACGTTTAGTTCTGATTATAGAGGGACAGAAAGCAGACCTTTCCCAGATGACCTTAGAAGTCTGGATGGTTCATGATGTCTGAAGATCATTCATGTATGTTGGCCCTAAACCATTCAAAGCTTTATAGACCAACAGTAGTATTTTGAAATCAATTCTTTGACATACAGGGAGCCAGTGTAAAGATTAGAATTAGTAAGGACTCGAGCAGTCTGATTGTTTTTTTTGGGAGACCTGTAAAGACGTATGTAAAGACACCGTTACAGTAGTCAAGTCTACTGAAGATGAATGTATAGATATATGTAAATACACTACTGTAGTCCAGTCTACTGAAAGATGATTGTGATATACGTATGTAAAGACACCATTACAGTGCTAAATCCTGCTGAGACATTAATCCGTGATATATTTCTGAGGTGATAGTAGGCTGACTTTGTTATTGTATTAATGTGGCTGTTTAAATTCAGGTCTGAGTCCATGACTATGTTGGACATATGTTTTTGACTTGGCTAGGGCTGGGCACTGACTTTTAATCTGTCTTCCTTGGCTCCAAAAGCTGTTACCGGTACTTCAGTTTGTTTTTTGTAGCCCGATTAGAATATAGTTGGTGGTGTCGCCAACCAAGCATCATCCTAGGTGTCTAACGGGTACAGATAGCTGAAAGGTTGAGTGAGGAGGTGAAGGCTTGTGAGATCCCCGGTGCAGCCAGCTGGTCCAGTGAGAGTGCGCTCCAGTTTCATAAGTAGCCTACCAGGGTAAAACATTTCCACGATGTAGTCTGCGGGGCATGTGCACTGCTGAGAGGTGAGAGATGTTCACAGCCAATGTCCAACTGCTTGTAGAAATCAAATGTAACTGTACAGTATGTTTAAATGGATCTGTACAATTGTTTTCTTGTGTGTTCAAGCATGCGCTGCATCCATAAGCCTGCAGAGGGAGCTGTCTGACCAGGAGCAGCTCACCACTTCTGTGGAGAGTCTGGCTATCGTGGTGAGTACACACACGCACACGCATGCACATGCACACACACACGCACGCACGCACGCACGCACGCACGCACGCACACACACACACCTCATACACATAAGGCAATTCTGTTGTAGTTTTTACTGTGCTTGTTTCACTGTAGTTATTATAGCCATCAATGGTTAATAGACCACCGAAGTCCTGACGTCATTCGTTCATCCCCAGGTTTGCGGAAGTAATTTCTCTATGGAGAATAACATTGGGTCATCTTAGAATCGTCTCATATAAGAATTGTGGTCCAAAAATAAACACACTGTCCCGGCGTTATTGTCAGGGAGGAGGTTCTGTATCGTTTATGATAGTCAGTCACTTATATTTGATACAGTCTGTTTCTGGCGAAAATGTAACTAATTCGGCGGAAGTAACATTAGCGTTTTCTCACCGTCAGTTGATGCTTCATATCCATAAGAGTCAAACCGCCGGGGTCATTTGTTTATTTTTGGAACACAGTTCTTATTTGACGCGATATTAAATACGTCTATGGGATTCAGAACGGGGGTGGAAAACTGCGAACCAGGTAGGCAAACAAAGGATGTGTAAATGACGTCAGACTTCGGTGGTCTATATCAATAAGGTAATAATAACTTTATTCTACTGTTTTAAAAGATTATAAATATCACTGTGTCCATCGGTTTGTGACCTATGACCTTTGTGTTTGACCTCAGTGTGGTTCCATTGTTGAGGGAGTCGGCGGTAGCTCTGGGGCAGCGCTGCCGCCATCTTGGAGTGAAATCACCGTCAGGACGCTTCTTTTCTGCACATAGCTGCATATAACTGGAAAGCAGGCCTGGAATTTCATCACTTGGCCTTTGGGGTTGTCCATTTTTTGAGGGCACAAAGGCCAAATGCCAGGGCAGGAAGGCCATTAAATAAAACAAGATTTTTGTCCATAATTTAAGGTTTATGGATGATTTAAAATGTAATATGTAGACTATCTGCAGTGAAATAAATAAATTATGGCATTTACAATCTGATCCATGCTCAGCCCTGCAACAATCAAAGTCACTGGATTGGTTTAAAGATGGGGAGTTAAGAATTCATAATCTCAACAAAAGACACTGGTGTCTACATATTGACAAGAAAGAGGCAGAGGAGAAAGTGGTACAGTCAGCTGGGGCATTAAGGCCACTGTGGCCTCAGGGCATGCCATTTCTTTGAGGGGCAAAAGGCCAAACTGAGGAGCAACAAGTCAACGACAGCCATGGCCTTCTTGTCCTCCCTGAAATTCCTGCCCTGCTGGAAAGGCTCTGTTCTAAATAAATCAAAACAATTTAATCGGGTGTGAATAACGTTTTCGGGCACATGATCACTTGATCATCCAACTAAGTGCCAGACAGTGGAAACCACCAGTGCTGTTACATACAGAATTATCATATAAGACTACTAAACAGATCAATAGTTCTAAGCATAGAATAGTCAATAATTTAATGATACAAATAAGTAGTCAATAATTTTGAGTAGTCAAGTTTTGACTGTCTGGGGAGAAAGGTCTCATGTAGGCCTACATCAAACAATAATGGTTAATGGAATTGTATTGATCAACAATATTGATAGCCCAATCTGATCAACTGATAGATCAAGTACCATTAGTGACATTGATGGCAGCTGTGTTTTCCTTATCATTTCAAGTTAAAATTACTGCTGTTGAAAAAGTTTGTTCCAAACAGGGATGTTGTTATTATTATTATGTATTATTATTATTATTATTATTATTATTATTATTATTATTATTATTATTATTATTATTATTATTATTATTATTATTATTATTATAGGTCTACAATGAAACATTTTTTGTGTTATCCTTTTAGCCTTAATGCCCTTTGAACACACACCTTATGGATAGGCCTATTTGATATTCCTGCTTCTCTTTCTTATTATGACTATTTTGTAACTGCAAAACGTTGAGAAGTTGGGAAGGATTCCTTAAACACGTGTTATGTGAAAATAAACCTGTTATATTTTTCAAGTTGTTGATTTTCTTTAAAACATTACATGTAATCAAATCAAATCAAACTCAATGAAAGTATCTCAAACTGTAGTCTGCCTGTCCGTTGGCATCCTGTGGCTTACAGCATTGTCTGATATGCAACCAGTCTCACATGTATAGTAGATGATTTATATTGATGCAGTCGCTTAGTCCTTTGTAACAGTTTGTGATTGTTGTCAAGTCAAATATAATTAGAAAGCACATGCAGAGTGCTGCAGAGGATCAGTAGCTACAAATACAGAAACCATCATCAATGTGGTCATTAATGCCATTTTATTTCTATTTGGTACATTATTTGTAATTATGAACCCATGAGTTTCAAGATCCGTTTTTTTCATGAATTAAAATCTGACTGAATGTTAGGCTACTGTAAGACGCATGTGCATGCAACTGACGCAAGCCACGCACGTGCACATACTAACATTCTGAATGAATGTTAATGCAACACCCCATACACACACATGAACATGCGCGGTTGCGCACGCACGTGCATGCACAGTTTTGCGCACACATGCACCCTGAAATTTGGAGTATAATAAATAAATGAGTAAATAATTATTGTGGTATGCATATTTATAATACTTTTTTGCTGTTCAACACAGACCAGTTCTGTAGAAGCATTAAATATATGATAGTAGTACAATAAAAACAAGTTTTTGTTTGTACTGAAGTATCTCTTCCACGGCCTTAAAGGCTCTATTGAGTTGCCAACAACGCCATATTGTAGATAAGTTTGTTGTTCCAGAGATGAGAATGAATGGTTGTAGAATGAATGGAGTCATCACTAGTCAGTGAGGTGTCTTTGCTTCCAGTTTATTACAGCAGCCAACCATCTCCACAGCCTAACGGCCGGGAGTGGCACACACAGATATTTACACTTTGGTACAGTCTATATAGCAGTGGTCACATTGAATAAGGGGGTGGGGGTCAGCCTCCAAAAGGTTAGACCCCACCCAGACAAACAATAGATCCCCCTTTTAGTCCCTGGTTCGATTTGCAACTGTATAGGCAGGAAAGGGGGATGGGGGACACATGCTCTCTCTCCCAGGTAAGCAACAAAGAGAATGTTAATAGTACCCCCACACCCCGGTCAGCCAACAGCTGTCTCAATCCGCTCTTCTGTCTGTATGCTCCCTGTGAAATATGGCTTACATGTATATCATGTTATTAAATATACTCCAGTACTGCATGACCTTTTAATATTTTTTTAAGCAACCTGAAGTCGCTATCACACCAACATGGCGTAGGCAGAGCTCTGTTACTGGGCGCTGGTTGTTGTATGGGATGACCAATAGGCTCTATGTACAGCAGCCATTTTGGAGAGAAATTGGGCCTCTTCCTACTTCCTTCACAGGTGTTACCAATGATACTAATGAAGGCTTTGTTCCATTTCATGCATAGCCGCGGGAAGACATTTTAGGTTGAAGGTGCGGATGCGCGCGCGTTTTTTTCCCTGGGGGTTTTGGTCGGGTTTTGGGGTTTTTTGGTCACCTAAATTCGGTTTATTCAGTTCGGGAGGGGGGGGGGGCGGCCGCACGCCCCCGCACCCCTACTTCCCGCGGTACTGATTTCATGTAGCACAGTGGTTCTCAAACATTTAATTTCAAGGACCCCCATAACTATGTACAAATGGAACCAAATGGACCACAGTCTCAGAGTTACACACCTTTTAAAATGCACAATATCATCACCCTGACTCTGTTTGACCAGAATGGAACAGAGCCTTCATTAGTATCATCGGTAACACCTGTGAAGGAAGTAAGAAGAGGCCCAATTTCTCTCCAAAATGGCTGCTGTGCATAGAGCCTATTTAGTGTCGTCTCTTGTTCTGGAATCTCTTTGTCGGGATCCTGAACTCCACCTTCCCTAGACCACACCCTGCTACCACCCTAACACACACCCTGCTACCACCCTAACACCACACCCTGCTACTGCTACCACCCTAACACCACACCCTGCTACCACCCTAACACACACCCTGCTACCACCCTAACACCACACCCTGCTACCACCCTAACACACACCCTGCTACCACCCTAACACACACCCTGCTACCACCCTAACACCACACCCTGCTACCACCCTGCTACCACCCTAACACCACACCCTGCTACCACCCTAACACCACACCCTGCTACCACCCTAACACACACCCTGCTACCACCCTAACACCACACCCTGCTACCACCCTGCTACCACCCTAACACCACACCCTGCTACCACCCTAACACCACACCCTGCTACCACCCTAACACCACACCCTGCTACCACCCTAACACCACACCCTGCTACCACCCTAACACCACACCCTGCTACCACCCTAACACCACACCCTGCTACCACCCTAACACCACACCCTGCTACCACCCTAACACCACACCCTGCTACCACCCTAACACCACACCCTGCTACCACCCTAACACACACCCTGCTACCACCCTAACACCACACCCTGCTACCACCCTAACACCACACCCTGCTACCAGAGGGTAAGAATGTATTCCAAATGCTGAGTTCACAGACTTCACACACATAGTCCGGGGTTTTGAACTCTCAACCTCAGCTGTAAGAAGTGCATACCGTACCATTCTACCACACTGCAGGCTGTTGGTTGTTCCTTATCATGGTGCTCTTCATTGAGAGATTAGAGCCAGTCTTCTTCAATTGCCAGTGACAGTGAGTGGAGAGAACGGAATGCATGCAGGAGAGAGTCTGGGAATGAGGCAAAGAGCCTCTGGTGAGATTCGAACCCGGTCGGGCTGCAAAAAAAGACAGGGCCTCGCTACGGCATGAACTCTACCAGGTGAGCTACCTGAGCACTGTAAGAACTTTTATGTTCAATCAAAAATCAACTAATGTTGCCAAAAAAGACGCACATAGGTTCTACCATTCCTTTTTCAAACACTGTTCTCTGTTGCTGTGGGGTGGTCACATGACAACTCCAGAAAGCAGGATGTAATTACAGTAGGTTGATTGAGAAAATGCATAATCAGAAATGCCCTTTGATCGTTTGTTTCTCCTGTTGTGACATTGTTAGTTGGTAAATAGTTTGTTAAACACCTTAGTTGATATTTGAACTGTGGTGCCACTATATATGTCTATGAATTGAATACCAAGGCCCTCGTTGGAAACAAGACCGCAAGGACTTTCATGAACGGACCTTTTAGACAAAGTATTTTTAAATGTAATTGTGCTGTTTTACATTTTTTGCCTGATAAAATATTCAATCAATCAATCAATCAATCAGTTCACTAGTACAGACAACGCCTTCAAACCAAACATCGTTTAAGAATTTGTATTTAGACAAGAAAGAGATTAACCTCTTTAAGGATAAGGAATTGGTTATGAACGGATGGAGAGGAAGGGGGGAGGAGGGAAGAGGGGTGGGGAGGAAGGGATAGGACATACTATCACTCCGAGACCTCAAAAAGGTATGCATAAATAGAACAGTTACTGTGGGCGTTTCTTAGGTCTTGGACATTGGTTCTAATGTAAGTGTGGTGGTATGCTTGTGATGTCCATCACCCTAGGAGTTGGACAGTGTGATCGGTGATGCCTCTTCTAGATGCAGTAGAAGCAGCACCGATTCGAAATGAATGGCCAGAGAAGTTACCTGCAGGGTATCCGACCTTAGTCAGAACTTGCCGGAGATGATAGAGGAACCAGCGACGGGTAGCAACGGAACCGGTGTCTGTGTTAAACAATGGGTCGGAAAGGAGAGGCATGGGAGGAGTGCCTGATATGGAGGTGGTGGACCAAGGGTTCGTAAGGGCTGAGATAGGAGTCGAGTTTAAACAGATAAATAGGTGCTGTTCTGCCAAATTGGCCTGTTTTGCTATGTTTTAGCATGAATATAAGCGTAAAGGAATTTGATATAGTCAGATCAGATAGACAGGGATGGCGGTTAGGAATGAATAGATGGATTGGCATAGCCAGAGCGGAGTATGTTGTTGCATCCTGTAAGGACATCAGAGGTGATGGCGGCGAGGAGGGTTATGTGGCTCATTTCTTTTCAGGCTCTTAAGGAGAAGAGTGACGTGAGAGTGCTGGGCAAAGTCCTCCACGACCTTCACTGGCTCCCAGTCAAACACAGAATCGAGGCCCTCAACAACCAGGCTCCCCGCTACCTCTCCGACCTCCTCCACTGCCACGCCCCCTGATGATCTTTTCAAGAGGTGATGCCAACCTCTTGAAAATCTCCAAAACACCTGACAGTGGTGACAAACACATGAGATAGATGAAACTGTAAAACGGTATACTAAATAGTATACTATTAATTAATTAATTATTCATATAGCATTTCTTACCAAACAACTTTATTGAGATCATAGATTACAAATAAATACCCAAACAGCAACAAACTAACAATGTGTTTGAACACATTTAATTATATTATGTGTAATAAATATAATTATTAAAGGAGAACTTCACCCATTTTCAACCTATCTTCATCATCTATGGGGTTTCCAAGCTAATAGAAACTACAGGCGGTAGAAGTTAAAGTTGGAGACCGGACATAGGTGGTGCGCCCAGTAGCTCGAATAATCAGCCTTCCTGCCCTAACTGACTGACAGATACGTTCAATACGTTCGCCTTCTAAAGAATTTTTCAGTTTTACGCTGTAAATCTGTTGGCGGCATTGTAACAAAGGCTTTCACTCACTTTCACGTCATATGGGCATTTGATAGGTCGCCATAGTTACCCACTAAATATTGGTACTCCATATATGGAGTCATCCGACTAACCTGTAACCTAAGTCTGACACAAACTCCATATTTGGGCATGGTTGATCTAGAGTTCCATATATGGAGCCGGCAGAGACATCTAGTGCTGACATCATGTTAATGTAAAACTCCATATATGGATATAGCTGACTCATCATGACATCAGTGAGATGTCACAAGCATCCAGCCAAGCACTATATGGCCGTCACACCTTGAGGTATATCGACCATCAACGAGAGATACCGAGGCAACCTTCACCATGGGACTTACAAGCGATCCAAACTATCAGAAACTTGAACAATGGTACAATGCCAATGCTGGAAATCTCAACATGAGAGCCATGTTTGATGCAGACAAGGAAAGATTCAGCAAATTCAGCACAACCCTTCAGACAGATGATGGAGACATCCTGTTGGACTACTCTAAGAATCTCATTAATGAGGAAGTCCTGACCATGCTGTTGGCCATGGCTAAGTCCAGAGGAGTTGAGGAGGCCAGAGAGAAGATGTTCTCTGGAGAAAAGATCAACTTCACAGAAGGTCGTGCCGTGCTCCATGTTGCCCTACGTAACCGCTCAAACACGCCCATCCATGTCGATGGCAATGATGTCATGCCAAAGGTTAATATGGTGCTCAACAAGATGAAGGCCTTCTGTCACAGAGTACGCAGTGGAGAGTGGAAGGGATTTACTGGAAGGACTATCACCGATGTGGTCAACATCGGTATCGGAGGCTCTGACCTAGGTCCACTGATGGTGACAGAGGCTCTGAAGCTCTACTCAGCAGGTGGACCTAATGTGTGGTTTGTGTCCAACATTGATGGCACTCACATGGCCAAGACCCTGGCTCAGCTCAATGCAGAGACCACACTCTTCATCATTGCTTCCAAGACATTCACCACCCAAGATACCATCACAAACCTGAGTCTGCCAAGTATTGGTTCCTCCAGACAGCAAGAGACAAAGCTGAAGTTGCCAAGCATTTTATAGCGCTGTCCACCAGCGCATCCAAAGTGAAGGACTTTGGCATTGACACAGCAAACATGTTTGAGTTCTGGGATTGGGTTGGAGGCCGATACTCACTGTGGTCAGCTATTGGTCTGTCCATTGCACTGCACATAGGATTTGATAACTTTGAGCAGCTTCTTGCTGGTTCACACTGGATGGACAACCATTTCCGTAACACGCCTTTGGACCAGAATGTGCCTGTACTGTTGGCCATGCTGGGAGTCTGGTACATAAACTTTTTTCAGGCTGAGACCCACGCCATCCTGCCCTACGACCAGTATATGCACCGCTTTGCTGCCTACTTCCAGCAGGCTGACATGGAATCCAATGGAAATTATATCAGCAAAAATGGCTCATGTGTCAAATACCACACTGGACCGATCGTCTGGGGAGAACCAGGGACCAATGGACAGCATGCTTTCTATCAGCTCATCCATCAAGGCACCAGACTGATTCCTGCTGACTTCCTGATTCCTGCCCAGTCTCAGAACCCAATCAGGGACAACATTCATCACAAGATCCTGGTGGCCAACTTTCTGGCCCAGACAGAAGCACTGATGAAGGGGAAGACACCAGACGAGGCCTGCAAAGAACTGCAGGCCAGTGGCCTGGGAGGACAGGCCTTGGAGAACCTGCTGCCTCACAAAGTTTTCCAAGGGAACAAACCAAGCAACTCTATTGTTTTCAAGAAACTGACTCCCTTTATGCTTGGAGCTCTGGTTGCCATGTACGAGCACAAGATCTTTGTGCAGGGTGTCGTGTGGGACATCAACAGTTATGACCAGTGGGGGGTCGAGCTGGGCAAGCAGCTGGCCAAGAAAATCGAACCTGAGCTCAAAGACAACTCTGACATCGCCTCCCATGATTCCTCCACAAACGGGCTTATCAATTTCCTAAAGAAAAACTTCAATTTGTAACTGAATCCCATTGGCTGAATAATTCCACAGTGTTGTCTCTTCCATTGGCTAAATTGTCTCATTGTACCCCTTGACCACCATACTAGCCCTTAGATGTGTACTGTCAAGTGCCCTGCTTTTTCACCTATAGTTCCCATCCTCTCCTGGTTATGTCATCATTGTACCATGTCGTCCAAATATGGAGTTCCATGTCAGTCTCGCCCAAGTATGGAGGTGCCCATATATGGAGGTGCCCAAATATGGAGTTCCATGGGTATTGTCACTGTTACTTCACGTCCCACCTCCTCAGGACTCCTCTGGACTCATTACTCTGTTAGACAACTAACTCTAGAGCCAAACTAGAAACACACCATAACTTGTCTTTACGAAGTGAACTGGCAGTGTTTTGGATTCTAAGCCTTGACCCCTGACTTCAGATCTTCATGGAACTAGCTCTGCCTTCTGTTGCCTGCATTTAGGTTCACCTATGGACCACAATGGAAACAAGTCCCCCACTTTTTTTGTGTTATCCTTTTAGCCTTTATGTCTGACTGTTCCTCATGCTGTTTACATTTCTGACCAATAAAGTATTCAATCAATCATTAAAATTAATGTGTACATACAGTATTACTGTAGGCTGACAATGCACCCCCACTTATAATTTTGTCAGCACTGAGTTGCAAAAGAAAGGTATTTGTCAAAACATAAATAAAAATCACACCCAGTAAGCGGTGCCTTTGTTGAGGTTAAGCTATATATGAACTAGAAACAATGGGTGCGTTCGGAAATTGCGCACAGGAGTGCACTCGCCTATTAGTTTGTATTGGCCAGTGCGCTCAGTGCTGTATTTCCGAACACACCCAATGTTATCTCTGTAAATAAATTTTGAGGCTGCTGAACAGCGCCACTTGAAGCAAGTCACACCCAGGTGTAAAAGTAAAGTGGTCAGGTATAGCAGTGGAGCCAGATGCAATCCAAGGTAAGTTTGAAACTAATTGAAAGTGATCTGTCATAGCTGGCAGGGTACCCAAAAGCAGACAGAGATAGGGAAGTCATGGCAAACAATGGTTTTCTTTAATAAATATTTGGGTGCTGTTAGTGTGAGGCCTGGTGGAGGCCGGGAGCAGTTCAATGAGTTGGTATATGATATGATATTATATTAGAGTATGCATATACATAGCTTGAGTATGACATGTATCAGTAATTATAATCTATACATTTTGTAAGCCATACCTAGAGTATTCCTGGTTTTCTTTAGTGTTATCAGCAAAGCATTGTGGTCTCTGGCTGTACAGAGAGGGATGTGCAGTGATGTGTTCGTTATTTCGGAAGTAGGCGTTGTCTATGTGTCCTCCCTCAAAGTGGGTTGCTTCTTGTATGAGTTGAGTGAAGCCTAGTTGCTGAAGATAATTGTGAAACGTGATTGTTGAGGTTTTCAGTAAAGCATATTGAAGTCACCGCAGACCAGAGTTGTTTTGCCACATTCTGGATCAAGGCTGTATTTCCTTTGCTTTTGTAGACACTGCCAGGTCCGATAGTATTTAGATAGAGTGAAAAGCCATCAATTTGGTGGTTGTTTGATGGTTGTTGTTGTTGTGTGTGTGAGCCAATCTGGAAAGAGAGCCAATTTATCTGCTTCAATTTTATAGTGTTCAGTTCCCATTTCGGTTTCATCACTTCCAATCTCATCTGTTAATCTAGTTGCTTTTTTACATACTATGCAAAGATCAAGATGCTTAGAGTAAAAAGCAACTTTCTTGTTAACATAATTAACCATAGTGTGTCTGATTTTTTAAATTGACAGTATACAAGCTGAAGCTTGTTTCTTGCCCAACTGTAACAGAAAGGTCCTCTCTGTTACCTATACTTCACACATGTACATTGTAACCCAGGGATGAGCTGTTTCCCACTACAGCTTTGTTTTTAAAAGTAGCCATGTTGCATTAAATTGTACAAGCTAAATGTCTTTTATTTTGAGTTGTGGTTACTGAAGAGAAAGGACAAATTAATACAACATAATATGTGCACAAAGAATCCTATTAATTTGGCACTAATATTACCTAATATTCACTAAGTGGTTCTCAAAAGGACCCACACATTTATGTTTTTGGTCGCGGACTCCCATCTGGAAATATTTTGGGCCAAGGGCCCCCCATACAAGATTTGCGTATATAATATTCAAATATTGTTTACATTTTTTTCAAAAAATATTTGAAAATAGCAGATCCACAAGCTCAAAATGGGTCACATAGGCTGCAGTTACATGGACAGTTTTATTCGGAATGAATACACTTCTAGTCGGAATGAATGAATGGATGAATTCATTCAGAATAGAAATGCTCATGTAAACACCTCAATTGGAATAGAATATTCCATTCCAGTCTGACCCGAATGCATTTTCATTAGGAAGGGTTAGGAGGGGTGGTATATAGCGTTTGAATCGGTATATACCAATCGGAATTGACCATATAAACACTTTATTCCGAACGCTCCTGTCTGTTTGGAATACATGCATTCCTCTGCGCATGTCCGTGCTTAGTAGTGCTGTCAGAATTGTCCAAAAATGACCTATCAAATCTCTAATTCGGCCACGGCTGGTGCTGAGAAGCGCTCGCTCCTGCGGGATAAAATGAATGATTCTATTCTATAGTGTCATTTAATAAGCCTGTAATGGTTAAGCCCAGACTTGTCCAGGAGAACGGACGCTCCGAGGATTTCTGGCCTATAGGCTACATTTATATGGATCTTTTTCTAAACGGATATTTTAGTCCTCCGTTTTTAAAAAGAATCCCCGATTCCCTGGCCACATGACAAAGATTTTAAAAAATCCCTGTCCACACGTAAACGCAGAAACGCATTGATCAGCTAGCTGCAAGTTTCAATTTTCGTGCCTGGGTCGTCCCCAGGCATGCAATGCTCATTTGGTATGTTCTTCGTGTGCGCTACTCGGCGCAGAAAGAGGGGTTTCGTCACAGTGAATGAGTTACAGCATGTTTCAAAGCCTTTTCATAGTACAAGAAAAACGTGACATTCGGCATAATGAGTAGCCTATTCACCTGTTTCCTAGGCTGTGTGTTTTCCACTTCCTGTCGATTTCATTGGATATCATTGGTCATCTGACCAGTTTCATTGGATTTCATTGGATCAAATCGACAGGAAGTGGAAAACACACAGCCTAGGAAACAGGTGAATACTTTCTACTTTAAGTATATTTTGATGCCAATACTTTTTTACTTTTGCCATAAATGAGCGTGCCTTGTTTCATAGACTGTAGGCTTTGTGTTGCTCTCTCTCTCTACATTTATTATTATAATGACCATGTGCGAATGCGCGATGACGTCATCGTACCTACATACCGTGTCTGGTACCAATACAAAAAAAGAAACTGGTCTGAACTTGTAGATCTGCTACCTTCGCATTAAAATGGTGATAACAAAGGAATGCAGGCTTGCACCACATTACAACGCTGCCTGGCCAGGAGTCGGTGCGTTGCTTCCCGGCCTGCCTACGACCGCCGCGGAGGCACAAGGGGGCTATTGCCCCATGCCCACCAGGGGAAGCTCCGTCCCGTAGTGGAGCCGGGCGGCCCCTGGACTGGTCCATGCCCACCACTTTGCGCATGTCAAAAGTTATATTCCGAATGAATGCTTTGGGTCATGTAAACGAGGAATACTTTTATTCTGGTCCCATGTAAACAGGTGAGTGGAACAGATTCCTCTATTCGGAATGAGTTCATTCTGAATGAATACATGATGTCCATGTAACTGCAGCCAGTGTGTCACGTGTGAGGCAAGAGGTGTAGGGCCTAAACACAGAGCAGAGGCAGGGCCGGTTACGTACCAAAGGTTAGATAACCAAAAAATAACAGAACATACATAGGAACACTAAGAAAATACACAGACTAGGAGCTACGCAAGGAACAAGAACCACTAGACGCCAGGAGCAGGGAACACATATAAGCAGGGCCGGCCCTAGGGTTTTCGTGGCCCTAAGCAAGGTTATTTTGGGTGGCCCCCCCCAAACACCCCCATTATAAAATCATTGTCATGTAATTTTTTTATTGAATATTAAAATAATAACGCTAGTTATTGGATAGGAGATACATGACATAATTATAATATGAAAGTAAAAAAAAAAAATCCTCTGTGAGATCATCACTAAATGCCTTTTTTCATAAAGTCGGTGCAATGGCATTAATTAACGACTTTGTGTGCGTTCATGTTTTTTTTTTCATAGTGGTTCAGGCTCCTAATGTGAATGTGTGGTCTATTTAATTAGTTACGAGGTGATATTTATCTGCTCCTATTAGTTAGTTAGGCTGGGCTGGGTTGGGTTTTAGCACCCGTGAGCACGAGCATATATCTTATATCATCCACAGACCGAAAGGGGGCACAAAATAAAGGGTTTTATCAAATGCAACACAACTCATGTTGTTAACATGTTGAAGTGTCCATGTGGGATGGTCTATGGTAAACTAAACGCAATCTGAAGATACAAATAGCTGAACACAGCAGCCACACAATTCATGGTAATAGAGGAGGTCAGCCTGCCACCTAGGGGTGGTGACATGAAAATACTGCTATTACAGAGAGAAGCACATTGGATTATTTTTATACAAATAAGGTTGCACTGCCCTATATAACAGTCCCATTTTGACTGAATTGCCTGGACTGCTCCATGTTTAGCCTACATCCTGACCTCTATTGAGGCCCACTTTGATTGTGCCCAACATGATATTTGTTTTAATTTGAAAACTTAGCATTGTATCCATTGTATAAATGGGTCTCTTTGCACCATTTGGTGGGTTGATGGGACCCTTTGTCGGTACATTTACTATATATATATATATATATATATATATATATATATATATATATATATATATATATATATATATATATATTCTTTTGATGTGTATATATTTCCTCTCTAAATGTGTTTTTATTTGACCTGCCTGCCCTTCCCCATATTTAATTAAATTAATGATTTATACCATGCCTGGAGGGGTGGAACTGTTTTATGAATGACACTATATATATGTATAGAGCACTCACACCTTTGTATAGCATCTGACGAAGCTCATGGCGAAACGCTAATACAGTAAGTCACAGTAAGTTGTCCATCTCTGTTCTCTGGAGTTTAAAAAAAGTATATATAAACATATATCAACGTATATAGGGTTTACTGTGAGTGGTTAACTTAACACGTAAGTAATATTTATTCACATTGGAACTAATCTTTAGACTGGGTTTTATAGTTGTTACCTGACAAAATAAAGTCAGTATAAAGTTTACTTAATAAGGTGTAGAGCCACCTTCCACTGTGTGGGCTCTGTTTCAGTCAGCCTTCAGCACACAATCCAAAAACATGTGTGGAACTCAGGATGTGACACCATTCTTTCATAGGGAAGTACATTTTTGTGTGTATTGTTCTAAGAGGCTGGGTGGACCTGAACCAGGCCACAGACATGCACACCGCCAGATCTAATAATGAGAGTTGAACAAATCCTGCTTTCAATGCAGAGGTTCTCAAACATTTCCATGTCAAGGACCCCCACATTGATCTGTATTTGGCCATAGACCCCCATCTGAAAAGATATTATGCCAGGGCCCCCGAAAGAGATTACTGTTGTTAACATTTTTCAAAATGATTCCACATCTTTCAGAATTATTCAAGACTTTTCAAAAATAGCCGATGCGTTGTGGGTTTAGGGTTAGGGTTATTTTTTAATATTGGTTAAACTGATTGTGATATATTAACTAATTCTGCTAGGGACCCCCTGGAACACCCTCAAGAACCCGAACCTCACTTTGAGAACCACTGTTTCAAAAGCACTTCAGAATCACGATAAAGCCTTACCTGTCACATCACAGTTTTTTTTTATTTAAATGCAGCAGCCCTTTATTCTTTTTTTTCTCTAGGTCTATAGCAGAGGTGTTCAAAGAACTTCTTGTGCATTGTTGTATCTATTAATAATGGGGCAATTATTATTACTATTATTAATTATTATTATAGTCTCATCAACCTAATAAGAGAAGCAATGATTAATACAAATAGTACATTTGTTTGGCCCATCTATAACTTAGCCTATTTATTAACTTACAATCAAATAGATTTTTATTTATTTTTTACAGGAGAGCAAAAATATACTTTTCATAGATTGTAATTATTTAATCAAAAACATAATATTTAAGCAATCTTTTTTTTTTAAAGATTTTTTTATGCCTTTATTGATAGGATAGGATAGTAGGCTGACAGGAAATGGGGAGAGAGATGGGGGGTGAAATGCAGCAAAGGCCGTCTGGATCGGGACTCGAACCCACGACACGCTGTCAGGCTACTTTAGAGCCTATAGGTGCCTGGACCGCTACGCCAGCAGTCCGGGCCGCAATCTATACTTTTATACAGACTAGACTTCAATCTGTGGTCATACAGACATGATACTGACAAAGAAAGGCACATCCAATCTCAGCCAGGTGCTGGACAAACATTGATGCAAGAGGAAAGAAATAAAGTCTGCAACATTGGTTATTTCTGAGCTCCACTTGTTTATTGCTTCAACGTTTCGATCCTGCTGGAACTTCCATCAGGATTTTTTTTAATTGTGTATAAAATTGGTGTAAAGACACAGCGTCAGGGGCAGCAGTGGCCTGAAGGTTAGAGGAGCGCACTTGTTGCCAGAAGGTTCCCAGTTCGATTCCCTGGACCGGACGGAAATATCTGGGTGGGGAAGTGAATGGCCACCACTCACCCCTCCCCCAACACCGCTGAAGTGCCCTTGAGCAAGGCACTGAACCCTCAACTGCTCCAGTGGTGCTGCTCAGTGGCCAACAGTATAAGCCTGGTTGTACTGGTCAGCTCCCAGGTTTTAATGTGTGTGTGCAGGACGTTGCTGAAAATGGGCACTTGTGCTCAGCTACTACCCTGGGTAAAAAAGTAATAAAGTACAATTTGCGGTATATACTTTATACTAATTATTTGACAGCCTTATTTACAAGTTACTTCGCAAATTTAAATCATTAACACAAGCATTAACCACTTAGGCCACGGTCACACCGAAGTTTAATTCTACCTATGAGGGCGGATTCTGACAATGCTTTTCAATGGGAACAGATCGTTTTTTTTTTTGCAGAAATCCGCCAATGGCAACAAACCGCTCCATTCCCATTGAAAAGCATTGGCACTACTCATAGGTAGAATTAAACTGTGACCGTACCCTTAGGCCCTAATTAATACCTCGGCTATCCGAAAATAACCGATGCGACGTGTTTTTTCCGTATATTATTAAACATTTTGAAAATAATTGTGAAATGAGCCGTTCATAATGAGTAGGCTGCTTTTACTTTGGGTACCGTAAGTAGGATAAATCAATCAATAAAAAATATATTTTTTTGTATTTCTATATTGTGGTATTGCTACTTTTACTTAAGTAAAGAAATCGGAATACTTCTTCCACCACCATGGCTTTAATCGGATACAGGTCAAGTGGGCATCTCAATGTTAGACCACACAAAATAAAATAAAATAAATGTATGCTGTGGAAAATTATGCGAAATAATGTAATGTAAAGTAGGCTACCGGAACCGCTACCTACCCGTCCGCTGGTCATCAAATTATTGGCTTCGGAATGTGACAAAAACAAAAAAAAATATAAAAAAACAAAAAAAAAAAAAAAAATGAATTCAAATCTCCATGGGGTGACTAATCAATAGGAAAAAAAAATCATTTTGGGGGTGAACTATCCCTTTAATGACTGGCTATAGCCACAGGTTTTGTAGCAATTTGTGGCAATTGGAGAAATATCAGGCCTTAAATGCCATTAAAAAAGGGCTGTACAGTATGTAGTTGGCCCCCATTTATACAAACGCATGTAAATATGAAATAAAATATCAAAATAATAAATATTTAAAAACTGGTGCCCAATGTTCCAGTGTAATTTTATTAAATGTTTACTTGTTTTTGCTTCTTTTGTTTTATTGTATCCTCCTGATGTCATTTTATAATGCGTTTCCATTGCTTGATGTTTTGGTGTAAAGCTCATTTAAAATGAAATGAAATGTGTTTTTTTACTAATACTAAACCTATAGCCTTGCCATGCCCAGTTACCCTGGCTTTCATTTTATAGTATACACTTAATAAGGTCCCTTCTGTCACCATGTCACTGTCACCAAGCTGCCATCAGATGCCGGCTGACGGCAGGCGGAAGTAGTAATCAGCTGACAGTCAGAGGAGGAGGAGGAGGAGGAGGAGGCGACATCATCATCATCCTCAAGCCCCAGTGAGGAAGAGGAGGAGAGGGAGAGCCATCTTCACCCAACAGGAGCCGGTAGTACACTCTGTCTGGTGGCAGGGAGGAGAGAGGAGGAAGGAGGTGGTGTGTGTGGGGGACCGTGGGGGAGAAGAAGAAGAAGGGAGGACCCTGATGAAGACATAGGAGACCCTAAAAAAAAAAGAGCATTTTATTTGATTTTTTTTTTAAAGGACCACCGGTGTCATCAGAGAGGAAGGGAAGGGGGTCTTCTTCAGACACACACACACACACACACACACAGAGGAAAACCCAGCGGGGGGGCTTTTTGCGAAGAGGAGGAGGAGGAGGAAGAAAAAAAGGGCTTCTTTGAAACATACAAAGAAAAAGGAAAAATAAAGACATGTGAAGTGGGGATTTACAAAGCAGAACAGAAACATCCTTTTCTTTTTGAGGGAACTTTGGGACCACCTCAGAAGACTTCTGCAGGGAAGATATAAACATATAAAGACTTTAAGAAGCCAGGAGGAGAGAGAATGTAGCCTGGCTCCAACAAGAATGTAGCCTGGCTCCCCAAGAAGAAGAAGTTACTTCAATGTAAACAAACAGCTATCAGCACCTACAGCACAGTTAGCCTGCTGGGGCTAACAGCTAGCCTAGCCTAGCTAGCTAGCACCTCCTCGGCTCCACAGACGAGAGGAGGAGGAGGAGGAGGAGGTGGCAGGAGAAGGAGGAGGTGAAGATAAAATGAGAACCTTACCAGAGCATTCTAGGCTGGTTGTCACCGTCCCCCGACAGCTGTCACTATCGGCATGTTTGATTTCTGGTGTCACCGCCGGCCCGGGCTGTTTAGCTTGTTAGCTTAGCGTTGGCTTCAGTTAGCATCTTCTTACCCTTGCCTTTGCTTCTCCCTTCACAGCCAGCCAGCAGCAGCTTAGCGGTGCTAGCATGTTAGCATGCTAATGCTAAAAGTTAGCATCTTCTTCCTTCCTTTTTTAGCAACTCCTTCACAGCCAGCAGGCAGCGGCTTAACAGTGTTAGCATGCTAACAGTTAGCATCTTCTTCCTTCCGTTTTAGCTTCTCCTTCACAGCCAGCCAGCCAGCTTAACGGTGCTAGCACGCTAGCATGCTAACATGCTAAGCTTAAGCCACTGAAAACCTAGCAAAGGAAGGAAGGGACCGACTTGACTTGAGAGCCGAACAAAGGGAGATAATATTAATTAAAAGAGAAGTCGTCTGTGTGAATGTGAACTTTATGATGACCTCCGTTGGGGGGAAAAGGATGCATAACTTGACTCTTGACAGATCGAGGTCATTGGTAATAAACTAGTCGTTTTTTTATTTATTATAAAGAAATACATGTCCCAACTGTGTGGAGATCTGGTGCTTATAGCGGTGTTTTGACCAGCTGATTTGAACCGACAACAAGAAAGGGGAAAACAATCTTATATGTTCATATATAAATCCATTTAACGGAATGATTACTTCTATAAGGCAGCAGTCAGTAAGGAAGTATAACGTGGTGTGGTTGACAGACTGTGTGAATCGTTTAAGTTTCCCGTTTTCTTTGCATTCATTTAGAAACTCGTCGGACATTTGTTGACACTCGTCCCCTGACTTTAGTTAGTCGGGGTGGGGGTCGTTTTCTGGTCGGTCGCCCGTCCACCCAGATCGGTCCTAAAAACTTAAACCAGTAGAGGGTCTGAACTAGACCAGTACTGGGGTCCACACACACACACAGTTAAACTTCTTTTAGTTCAGAAATGGTCTCGTAAATGTGATCCTTTAGTTTGGCCAGGGTTCAGGCAGTAATGGATTCAGTTTCAGATAAGTATATATCGCCCTAAATGGCAAGGCTCTTGGTTGCGAAAGATAAGAAGCAAAGTTAGCCCCCCCACTCTGAAACTCTTTAAAAAGTTTTGCTTCTTTAAAGCCTAACTATACCGGGGTGTCATTTATTATAACCGTGTTTTCCGCCTAGGAGGAACCAGAATAAAGTACAACTAAAAAGCGACACTTTTTCTTTTTGCTGCAAAAGTTAACATTGCTTTCCTTTTTTTTTTGGATCAAACTGGATACAATTGAATTTATTCTGTAGCTAGTGGAGTTTAAAAGTGTCTACATTTTTTTTTGCTACAAAAGTTAACATTGCTCTCCTTTTTTTGTTGTTGGATCAAACAGGATAGAATGTATTTCTTCTGTAGTGGAGTTTAAAAGTATCTAGGAGTTTTTTGTTTTGTTTTGGTTGGTTTTTGTGTGTATGTGTGTGTGTGGGGCTGCCCCTCCCCCAGTTAGACCACTTGTATATTCTTGTCAGTTTTTCTTCTGGACTGTCTCAATACTTTGAGGAAAAGAAAGACTGTGTGTTGTGTGGGGCCTCCTTGTTGATCATCAACCCCCCCCCCCCCCTTTTTTTTTAGACTCCACTGTTTAATTAAAAGGGGGAGAAAACAAAAAAATAAGAAAAGAAGGAAGAGTGGAGTGTTGGTGGATGCCATGGAGCTGATGTTCGCAGAGTGGGAGGACGGGGAGAGGTTCTCCTTCGAGGATTCGGACCGGTTCGAGGAGGACTCCCTGTGCAGCTTCATCTCGGAGGCGGAGAGCCTGTGTCAGAACTGGAGGGGCTGGAGGAAGCAGTCTGCCGGACCCAACTCCCCTACTGTCAAGATCAAAGGTAGTCTGACACACACATACTGTACTATACACTGGAACAAAACACTCAGTGCTTACTGTATGCATTTGAACTCTAGACAGTGTACACATGGAACCAAATGGACCCCGGTAAGGGTCCATTTGGTTCCATTTGTACACTGTTTGAGTTACAGACCTGTAAGGGTCCATTTGGTTCCATGTGTACACTGTCTGCGTTACAGACCTGTAAGGGTCCATTTGGTTCCATGTGTACATTGTCTGAGTTACAGACCTGTAAGGGTCCATTTGGTTCCATGTGTACATTCATTGTCTGCGTTACAGACCTGTAAGGGTCCATTTGGTTCCATTTGTACACTGTCTTGAGTTACAGACCTGTAAGGGTCCCTTTGGTTCCATTTGTACACTGTCTGAGTTACAGACCTGTAAGGGTCCATTTAGTTCCATTTGTACACTGTCTGAGATACAGATCTGTAAGCGTCCATTTGGTTCCATTTGTACACTGTCTGAGATACAGATCTGTAAGCGTCCATTTGGTTCCATTTGTACACTGTCGTGAGTTACAGACCTGTAAGGGTCCATTTAGTTCCATTTGTACACTGTCTGAGATACAGATCTGTAAGGGTCCATTTGGTTCCATTTGTACACTGTCTTGAGTTACAGACCTGTAAGGGTCCCTTTGGTTCCATTTGTACACTGTCTGAGTTACAGACCTGTAAGGGTCCATTTAGTTCCATTTGTACACTGTCTGAGATACAGATCTGTAAGGGTCCATTTGATTCCATTTATACACTGTCGTGAGTTACAGACCTCAGACCTGTAAGGTTCCATTTGTACACTGGCTGAGTTACAGACCTGTAAGGGTCCATTTGGTTCAATTTTTTACACTGTCTGAGTTACAGACCTGTAAGGGTTCCATTTGTACACTGTCGTGAGTTACAGACCTGTAAGGGTCCATTTGGTTCCATTTGTACACTGGCTGAGTTACAGACCTGTAAGGGTCCCTTTGGTTCCATTTGTACACTGTCGTGAGTTACAGACCTGTAAGGGTCCATTTGGTTCCATTTGTACACTGGCTGAGTTACAGACCTGTAAGGGTCCATTTGGTTCCATTTGTACACTGTCTGCGTTACAGACCTGTAAGGGTCCCTTTGGTTCCATATGTACACTGTCTGAGTTACAGACCTGTAAGGGTACATTTTAGGAGTTACAGATCTGTAAGGGTCCATTTGGTTCCAATTGGGTACACTCTCAGACTTACAGGCCCATAAGGGCAATATTTGGGTCTATTTGTGCACTCTACTACAAGATCAATGGCACATGCACTTTTATTGATTAATTGATGTTTTATTGACCAAATAAATGTCATGTACATGACTATATATTTGCATATACATGACCATATTATTCGTACATATCTGTCAAAAGGATAAAACACAAAACAGCTTGAGAGCTTACTTCAGTTGTGTATCTTGAGTGCTAATGTGTGTAAACAAAGTGCAATGTGAAACAACATGGGTACTGTAAATAGAACCTGTTACAACTCACACACTGTCAAATCCTCAGTGTTAAAGGCATATTGTGTAACTTTGAAAACAAACAATAAAGCACGCACATCCACTCACTAAAAACTCAGTCAGAATCCAAAAACTATAAAGTCCACTCACTGGATCACTCTCCACAGATTAAAATGTCTACCCAAAACAATATATATATTTTTTAACCGATAATTTCTCTCTATACCAGCAGATATCAGCCACTGGAGTCGTGTGTTTACCTTCAGAAACACATTGTCTCTGTATTTTGACTTTTTGTTTTGGTAGACAGGGATGTTTTTTGGTGACCAAAAACAAACAGTGAAAACAGCCAAATGTCCAGTGGCTGATGACTAGCCTCGCGTGGCCAGACAATATCACACGACACACTGCGTGGATATTAGTCTGGTCCCTATCAACGATAGATTTTTTTCCAAGGGGCGGTTACAAAAAGATCCAAACGGACTCTATTGGTTAGACCTAAACCAATCGGAGCAGTGCTTCCTTGTTCACGAACTAATCAGAGCAGTGCTTCCTTGTACGTCATTGCTCCAAATAAGGTGATAAGCCCGCCCACATTTGGATACTGGGCCCTGGTTGGCTCCACACCACTGCGGAGGGAGAGAAATGGAATCTCTATGGAGGGGGGCCAGACCTAATCTGCCGAGGGCTAAAGTGCGATGCGATTTTGCAAAGGCAGATTCGGCTGGAACCAGGCTAGCTGATGACTGCTGGTATAGAGGGAAATGACGGGTAAAAATGTATATATTGTTTGTCCATTTGGTTCCATTTGTACACTGTCACTCTGAGTCAGGCTGAAATAACATTTGATGATGATTTTCCTGTGTATGATAATGATACAAGACAAATGTAAGAAAAACATTTAAAGAGGGTGTATGTGATATTCCTTTTGTTATAATAAGTGTCTTATGCGCATTCTAAGATTGTGAATTATCTTAGAATGCGCTGTAGGTCTTGGTGCAGTTTTGGAAATAGACTACCTTAGCTCGGTCTGACATTTAAAGGTACTGGAAGTAATATATTCTTGTTAAAATCAGATGATAATCATTACTAGGGTGTTTGTTCAGTACCAGGGGTCTCCCCATCTCTCCAGCTCTTTAGATACAAATTCTATCCAATCAGGAAAGATATCTCATACAGGATAAGTAAGTGAAATTGGAAGTGATAAAACAAAAAAAAAGGAGCTGACAATATTGGAACTGGAACTCTATAAAAGAGCTGATAAATGGGTACTGTCTCCTTAATCCTTATTGGATGAAATTGGCAAGTTAACCCACCTGAAAATGTATTTTCTGTTTATTGAAGTGCTGGAGAGACGCGGAGACCCCTGTTACTGAACAAACATTTATCAATCTATTACTACTACTCTACTATAGCAAATGGTTACTGTCAGACTATAGAGCTTTATCTTTTTACAACAATCTTTAGTTTTAACCCAAAAACATCACTTCTTAATTGAACTGAGAGAGTGTACACATGGAACCTAAATTGACCCATAAGCATACAGGGTGACACTGAAACCAACTTGCATGTAAGCTAAAGCTCGTCAGCCATGAACCTGTTTAATCACGTGAATCCTAGCCTCCCTATTCAGGGGGGCGAGCATTCTGCCAAAATAGCCGATCTACAAGCTCACAATCGGCTATTTTCAGCAAAGAGTGTTTAATTGTGGCTGGTAAGTAGGGCTTGGCTGGGCTTCGTTGTACAATGGTGGCACAGAAATTGTGAAATAGCAGATCTACAAGCTCACAACGCGCCACGAGGACCCGTTGTGAACTTGTAGATCAGCTATTTGATTAGTTTTTGTAAATAATCGTTCATTAATTGTAATCGAGATACTGATTTGAAATCATATTGCTCAGCCCTACTGGTAAGAGTCTTCCGGTTTTTTTTCTAACTACTTTGGCAGGTTTCTGGTTTGGTTCTTAAGTGTTAGTTTGGCTGGTAGAAAGTGTGAAAGTTGCCTGGCATCCAACAACAACTATTCTGGCAGAGAGTCCGGTCGTTTTTATTATGCGACGTATTATGGCAAACTCACAAAATCAACCCTGCTGTCTCTGTCTTCTCTCCCTCTGTCAAAAATATCAATGATATTCACAAAAGTTCGTCAGGAATGAATCATTTATCTCGCCGTGTTGTGTGATGCTCGGAAGGAGTTTCGTTCATTTCATACACACCTTTATTGACCAGTGAATGTCAGACTTATATACTCTATATAATATGACTGGTTAAAGGTGCTATAAGTGATATTTCTTAATAATCGTGACATTGATTTGAAGTCATATCAATCTATCAGCCTTATGTTGTCGTTTTAAACTTAACAGCAACCAGACAGTGCTGTGCGATGTGTAGAGATCATCCAGTGCTGGTGAATGACATTGATTACCTATTATGATTTAAGCCTGATTGTATCGTTTGATTAATATGATTCCCATTGATATACTGGCTTTCCATTAGTCAACGTTTTGAGAGTTTTGTAGTAAACTAGTGTGAGCTCTGCAGGGCATGGCAGTGTCCCATGTGTTTTAGAAAGGAGAACAGGTGGCCATGTGGGATGAGTTCAATTTGAGTTTGATCAGGGTTTTTACCTGAGAGAAACCCAACATGGTTTAACAAGAAACCAAAGGCTAATGGAATCATTTTGAGGAGGAGCCTTAAGCCAGGAAAGGGTCTTTGGTGCAAGGTACTTGGTGAAATTCATTAAAATCCATTTTACGAGGCAAAAAGCTGCACAATTTGTAGCCTTCAACATTTCACACATGTAGTAGTACAGTCAAAGGTTAAGCTAAAAGCAGTGGTTTTCAACCCTTTTCATGTCAAGGACCCCCAAATTGACACTTATTAGCCTACGGACCCCCATTTGAAAAGATATGCCAGGAGATATATAAAAGAAGACTTTTACGGCTCTAGCAGTGATTCTCAACCATTTTAACTTCAAGGACCCCCAGTTTGACATGCATTAGACCACGGACCCCCATTTAATGACATTTCTATCTCTGGGACCCTAATTTATATTGTAAAATCAATGTTATTTTAACTCAGAGAGTGTACAAATGGAACCAAATGGACCCGTTAGGGTCCAGACACGAAACGCATACGGTCCATTTGGTTCCTAAATATCTATCATTTAACTGAGGACCCCCTGGAACCCCCCCAAGGACCACTGGTGGTCCCCGGACCTCTGGTTGAGAACCACTGCTAAAAGGATAACACAAAAATCCCATTGTGGTCCATTGTACTCGATTGATCATTAATACGAACCTGTTAGCCTATGGGAGTACATACATCCTGCTCTGTAGGCCTATGGCAGTCCCTGAAGCCCTGCACTGTAAGCATGTAGGCCTGTGTCAGTAGAGAACCTTGTGGGGGCTGACAGGAGGTAGGCTACCTCAGTTGCTGCCTGGCCCGTGGGCCTCAGGACTGCCTGCCCTGCCTGGGGGATTGTGTTGTTTGTTCACTTACACAACCCACTACATTATCTTGGCCATGGTTTGACGACCATGAGTGGCCATGAGTACTGACGACATATAGGCCAGTGATTCTCAAAAAAGGAAATCATGTCAAGGACCCCCAAATTGATATGTATTTGGCCACGGACCCCCATTTGAAACTATTTGTGCGCAAGAGATGATTTGGCATTTTCTTTAGGTCATTTTAACGAAACAGCGGCTCCACATGTTGCATTTTGAGCCTGTAGAGCTGCTATTTTAAAATAGTGTTTAAACTGTTTCTCGTTTTGCTGGGTCAGGACCCCCTAGAACACCCCCCCCCCCCCCCAAAAGGACCCCGGACTTTAAGAAACGTAGGCAAACCTAAAAGATGCTTTTTTTTAACTGACCACCCCGATGTAACATTTAAACTCCCCAAATGTCATGAAATCAAAGAAACATAGTTTATAACTCAACTTCCAGTACTGCCTTTGCCTTGAAAGTGGTCCTATGTGGACCATCTACACAGTAAAATCCTCAGTGTTCATTTAACTCAGAAGAGGGTGCAAATGGAACAAAAATGGACCGTAAGGTCAGCCATCAACCTCAAACCCACACAAACTGGCAATTATTACTTTTATTTTTTTCTCCTAAGCATTCATAATCCATGGAGAAGCCCAGTTATCAATCAGCACGTTGTTGCTGACTTAGCATGAAAGCCTCGCCAAAACACACTACAGAACCGCCTCATCGCAATTAAATGGAACCTTTTGCGTAAAATAGCCCTGCAGCAAAGGCAGTGTTGTTAAAAATAGAATGCTGTTCAGTGTTACCAGATGAAGATTGATATTGTTGCTCCTGGTCGGTGGGTTGTCTGCTTTTGGTCTTTGGGCTGTTTTCTTTTTTTGTGTGTGTCAGAATCATTTTTTGTGCAAGCAAGCTCCATCATACGTGGGGGCATAGAAAGGGAGAGTGAGAAGAACATAGGAAGAAACAGTTCAACATGATACACATTTATACTCCGAAAAGTAGCAGGTAGATACTGTACATAAGGTGCAAAGAAAGTAGCAGCGCATTGGTACTCCACATAGAAAGGTAGTCTGCAAACAGGAAAAACAGTCTGTTTAGTAGTGTTGATTTTGACACCAAATTTTTATTTAGTTTTAGTCTTAGTCTTTTCAATAAAATTCCATTTAGTTTTAGTCTGTTTTGGACATCTGACATCTGAAATTATTTAGTTTTCGTCTATTCTTAGTCGACTAAATATCATAACATTTTAGTCGACTAAATCTACAGTTGATTTAGTTGACTATAATGTATTTTGGCGGTGCCTTGATGGCGTCGTAATGGTAGATTTTACTTTGCATGCTGAAAATAGCCGATCTACAAGCTCACAACGCGCCGCAGCGCGACGCGTTCTGAGCATGTAGATATGCTATTTTAAGAGCACAACACCCGAGCGCAGCCAAACATAAAATGACTTGACTTTTAGTTCTACTGGATCTCTTCTCCACTAATATCCCTCGGTAACATTTTAGCCTAGTTTTTATTTGTTGACGGAATTGTCAATATATTTAGTCATAGTTTTAGTCATCATAGCTTAGTTTTTTTTCGTCAGTGAAAAAAGGTAGTCGACGAATATTTTTCGTCATAGTTTTAGTCGACGAAATCAACACTGCTGTGAAGTAAACACTGTGTCTGTCTGAGGTAGAATCCATAGGTACGATGATAATCCGCAGGGTAAATCTACATAGGAACAAAATATGTATGTATTGATGTTTGCGTTATTGTCCTAACATGCTTTTAAATGACGACAAGACTGTGCTGATAACATTATTAATATATTTCCCCAGATACCTGGTCTTGTTGTATATTATGTATATATTGTTGATAGTGTGTATTGATATTGTTATTGTTGTTATCTTGTTGCTAGCCGTAGCTTTATCCACTTTTCTTCTGCATCTTGCCCTGTGTTCTAAGCTGCCGTCTATCTCTTAAGACAAAGACGAGGTTTGTGGCGCTTGTCTTCTCGTCCGTTGCCTTTCTTTCATGGCTTTACAAAGGCCACAGAGAGAAGCCACAATCGCCACTAGCACTCAGCATGTGTGAGGGAAGGGAGTAGGTGGTGAGAGAGAGGCCCTAAGGGAGGAAACAGTGAAGGGAACAAGGGAGTGAGTGAGTGAGTGAGCTAATCTACGTTGTCGGGCGGAAACCTTGTATGTCGGAAGATGCTACTTTCCAGGAAAGAAAAAAGAAAAACCCAACGTATTTGGCTGCGGACCCCCATCTCAAAGTATTTTGGTCCAGGGACCCCCCAGAAGCAAAGATTATTTGCTTAAAAATATATATATATATTCAAAGATTTGCACACATTTTCTTGATTTTTCAAAAATAGCAGATCTACAAGCTCGTAGAGTGCCGCGCTACGAGCTTGTAGATCTGCCATTTTTGAATAGCCAAAGTGTAAAATAATGCTTTTTTTTTTTGCTCAAATAAAAAAATGACAGACGCGTTCCATCCAGGTACTTTTCATTGGTTTAATATTTATAAAACCCACAGACACGCATAACCGCTTTTACTTTAACTTAAAAAATAAATGCTAAAATAGCAGATCTACAAGGTCACTCATAACCCGTTGTGTGAGCTTGCAGATCGACTATTTTTGCTGCTTTTTTGTAGCGCTGTATGACGTAAATATGGAGATATGAGGTTTCTGCCTGACAACAACACAGCGAGTGAGTGAGCGAGCGAGTGAGGTTGTACCTTTTCACTGCCCATGCAGGGCAGGCTCTACAATGGAACAGCTGTTTGAGTGTGTGTGTGTGTGTGTGTGTGTGTGTCGTGTCCCCCCTCTGTGCTGCGTCCTGATTGGTGGACGACTAGCAGTTAGTCACCGGGCAACTGCCAGTGACTGGCTGGCAACATGAACTCTGCAGCACCCTGTCTCTACCCACCCCCACCCAATGTCTCTTATCTGTCTCTCTCGCTCTCTCTCTCTCTCTCTCTCTCTCTCTCTCTCTCTCTCTCAATTCAAAGGAGCTTTATTGGCATGAGAAAACATACGTTTACATTGCCGTCTCTCCCCCTCCCTCTTTCTCTTTGAAATCTCAAAAGACTTTGTCTTCTTCTCTCTCTTTCTCTTTCTCTCTCTCTCTATCGCTCTCTTCCTTTCTGTCTTCCTCTCTCTTTCTCTCTCCTCTCTCTCTCTCTTCCTTTCTGTCTTTCTCTCTCCTTTCTCTCGCTCTCTTCCTTTCTGTCTTCCTCTCTCTTTCTGTCTCCTCTCTCGCTCTCTTCCTTTCTGTCTTCCTCTCTTTCTCTCTCCTTTCTCTCGCTCTCTTCCTTTCTGTCTTCCTCTCTCTTTCTGTCTCCTCTCTCGCTCTCTTACTTTCTGTCTTCCTCTCTCTGTCATTGCTCTGTTTCTTCTTTGTGACATATGTTAATCTCTCATGCCAATTAATTCCTCCCCACACACATTTGTGTGTTGTCACTGCTGTCGTATCCTACTGACTCACCTGCCAGTGAGGAGCCCCCACTAGGAGGACGTAGACTAGAGCCTTCGTCCTACTCCTCCAACCCAACACTCCCTGCTGACAGGTGCCGCCCCAGCCCGTAGGAATACATGCAGAGACAAACTCTTCCCCGCCCGGTTTCCCTCCCCCAAACACGGGCCAATTGTGTTCGCACAGACGCCCGACAAAGCCGGATGCACCACGGTGGATTTGAACCCACAACCTCCGTGGTGGTGGTGGGCAGATACTTTACCACTGCGCCACCCGAGCACCTTTAATCTCTCTCTTAACATGAACCGTGATTCCCGCCGTAGTCTGAAGGCCCACCTCACCCCCTAGCACTCACCTCTTCAGACTCCACCTCACCCCCCTAGCACTCACCTCTTCAGACTCCACCTCACCCCCTAGCACTCACCTCTTCAGACTCCACCTCACCCCCTAGCACTCACCTCTTCAGACTCCACCTCACCCCCTAGCACTCACCTCTTTAGACTCCACCTCACCCCCTAGCACTCACCTCTTCAGACTCCACCTCACCCCCTAGCACTCACCTCTTCAGACTCCACCTCACCCCCTAGCACTCACCTCTTCAGACTCCACCTCACCCCTAGCACTCACCTCTTTAGACTCCACCTCACCCCCTAGCACTCACCTCTTCAGACTCCACCTCACCCCCTAGCACTCACCTCTTCAGACTCCACCTCACCCCCTAGCACTCACCTCTTCAGACTCCACCTCACCCCCTAGCACTCACCTCTTCAGACTCCACCTCACCCCCTAGCACTCACCTCTTCAGACTCCACCTCACCCCCTAGCACTCACCTCTTCAGACTCCACCTCACCCCCTAGCACTCACCTCTTCAGACTCCACCTCACCCCCTAGCACTCACCTCTTTTCTTCTGCGTATCTCGAGAACCGTCCAATCAATCACCTTGATATTGGGTGTGAGTATTGATGACGCCACAGCGGCCTTGTGAGCTTGTATATCAGCTATTTTAGCTTTTTGTCTAAATAGCAAAAAAACTATATGATTTTGATATTTTCTTTTTTTCCCACAATTACACCAAGGTAGGCCTGTCCCCGACTAAGGATTTGTATAGTCGAATCTGATTGGCGACTAATTGCCAATAGTTTAGTTTTTTTCATGATTCGACTGAGAGATTGGCAGTGGAATCAGTCTGATTCGACTGCCAATCTCTCAGTCAAATCATGCAAAAAATATGTTATGCAATAGAGGAACATTCCATTTGGGCTGTAGGGGTGCTTAGTGTCTGATTTAACATATACTATTGGTTTCTCCCAATAAATCATGATGTATATCCTATTTTTGGCAAACTATTAGTTAATTAATCTAACAAACTAGGCCAATCTCTCAGTCGAATAATAAAAAAATATATATATATATATATATTTTTAATAATTCGACTAAGAGATTGGCAGTCGACTCAGACACCCCTCGACTAATTAGTCGACTTTTCGAATACTAGAGGTCAGGCCTACACCAAGGCCTAGTACCTACGCCCCCAAACACATTTGAAATTCAACATTTTAAACGTGATTTTCTTTTTCTGTGTATGTGCAGCTGTAACATACATTACCTGGCCAGTGGCCACAAGGACAAGACGTAATAATATGGCCCTTATCCTCCGGAGAATGTAATATAAAAGTAAAACCCCTGTAAGTTAACCCATTAAGACCTGGAACGCATCTCTGTCATTATTTAAAAAAAATAGCAGATATACAAGCTCGTAGCACAGCAATGAGTGCCGCGCTACCAGCTTGTAGATCTGCTATTTTTGAAAAATCGTGAAAATGTGTGCAAATCTTGGAATACATTTTCTTTTAAAGCCAAAATTTTTAACTCAAATCTTTGCTTCTGGGGGGTCCCTGGAACAACATATTTTGAGATGGGGGGTCGGCGGCCAAATACATATCATTTTGGGGGTCCTTGACATGAAAAAGTTTGAGAACCACTGATATAGAAACATACGTTTTTTTCAGAGAACTGTTAGGATTTAGAAGACATTTTGTAGAATCGGCTTCAGGTCTTAATGGGTTAATGTGCTGTGCAGATTATCTGGGCTCTGTCTTGTGCTCTTGTGCTCAGGGCCCTTTTTTCTCCTCTTTGCTGAAAGTAGACGTACGCCTAAAGGTATTTTGACTCGTCGGGGAGGGATTGACGCGCTAGTCATTTGTTTTACCAATGAGAGGCGAGCGGGCAGGTAGGGAGGCCCAAGCAATGTGATAGGAAGAGGGACAAGTGACTGTATAACGCCTGGGGGTTTGAACCCGGCTCTCCCAAGCGAGAGAAGGAGGTGAATGGACGCTAAAGCCAAATGTCTTACCCACTAGCCTAAGAGGGAATAAATACCCTCTTGCCCCCAGGGGAGATATTAGGCCTTCAGGTCTTCAGGCAGCATGGGCTCTGAGGACAAGTATTTCCACTTAACCCGTTAAGGCCTGAGGTTCCGATTCTACCAAAATGTCTTCTAAATCCTTACAGTTTTTTAAAAAAACCTATGTTGCCATGTCAGTGGTCAAACTTTTACATGCCAAGGACCCCCAAAATGTTATGTATTTGGCCACGGACCCCCATCTCAAAATATTTAGTTCCAGCGACCCCCAGAAGCAAAGATTTGAGTTACAAATGTTCGCTTTGAAAAAACATATATTCAACGATTTGCACACATTTTCTAGATTTTTCAAAAATAGCAGATCTACAAGCTCGTAGCGCGGCACTCGGTGCCGCGCTATGAGCTTGTTTATCTGCTATTTTTGAATAGCCAAAGTGTAAAATAATGCTTTTTAGCTCAAATCTAAAAATGACACGGAAGCGTTCCAGGTCTTAATGGGTTAATTAGTTTTTTTCTGTGTATAAAGCGTGCACTATAGCCTGACCGAGTTCCTTAGCATCACACAGCAGAATGTGTGCGCTCGTGCGTGCGTGCGTGCATATGGCTTTACCAGGGTTCACTCAGTCATACGGCTGATGATGACCGCTTCAAGTTCCTCCATATACGGTCGAAGACTTTCCTCCATATATATGGTGGACATATGGCAGCAGAAGTAGTGGGCCAGGGAACAGGGCTGTAAAGTGAGAACAGTCACGTTTTTTTTTCTTTCACTCAGAGAGATGGTCCACTGTGCTCTGTAATGAGCTCAGTCATATACCAGTATTGATTTCGTCGACTAAAACTATGACAAAAAAATTTTCGTCGACAAAAACTAAATAAAAATTAAATCAAAGCTAAGCTATGATGACTACCGGTATATATATTGACAATTTCGTGAGGGACTAGTGGAGAAGAGATCCAGTAGAACTAAAAGACAAGCATGTTTGGTTGCACTCGGGTGCTGCACTCTGAAAATAGCAGATCTACAAGCTCACAACGCGTTGCGCTGCGACGCGTTGTGCTTGAGCTTGTAGATCGGCTATTTTCAGCACGCAACCAAGTGTAAAATCAGCCATTACGACGCCATCAAGGCACCGCCAAAATACATTTTAGTCGACTAAATCATCTGTAGATTTATTCGACTAAAATCTGATGATATTTAGTTGACTAAAACTAGACCAACAGTAAAACATTTCAGATGACTAAAATATGACTAAACCAAATGGAATTTTATTCAAAAAGACTACAACTAGAACTAAATAAAAATTTGCTGTCAAAATCAACACTATCATATACTGTAGCTTTCTCTGCACTTTTCACTTTTACCGTTTGCAAGTTTGCAAACCGCTCTATAGTCTAGTTGCCCTATGATCTCATGCACATTTCCCCGCTCGCATTTTAACTTTGACCCTGTTACCAATTCACTGTTCGCGGCCTCCTGCCACCATCTTTAACCCCACAGGTCGTGTCTCTGTAGTTCTGAACATTGATCGCTATGCAATCGAGTTAATGTTGGCCTTGCGGTTATTATATAATCGTATAATATAATGACACATTGAATTTGTCTCCTTTTCATCCAGTTAGCTGAGGCTTGCATGCTCTCTCAGGCTGCCTTCACCACCTCAGTCTGTCTATGTTGATGATGATTGCAGACTTGCACCAACAGGCATCGTTGAACTCTTGACAGCAGTGTTGATTTTGACAGCAAATTTTGATTTAGTTTTAGTCATATTTTAGTCATCTGAAATTTTTACTGTTAGTCTAGTTTTATTTGACTAAATATCATAAGATTATAGTCGACTAAATCTACGGTTGATTTAGTCGACTGAAATGTATTTTGGCGGTGCCTCGATGGCGCGACGCGTTGTGAGCTCGTAGATCTGCTATTTTCAGAGCGCAACACCCGAGCGCAACTAAACATAAAATGACTTCTACTGGATCTCTTCTCCTCTAGTCCCTCACTAACATTTTAGTCTAGGTTTTATTTGTTGACGAAATTGTCTATATATATTTAGTCTCAGTTTTAGTCATCATAGATTAGTTTTTATTTCATTTTCGTCAGTGAAAAAAGGTAGTCGACGTACATTTTTCGTCATAGTTTTAGTCGACGAAATCAACACTGCTTGACAGTTGTCAGGTCTCTTTGTTTTCACAAATTCACACACAGTTCAGTGTACGTGATGACGAGGAATGTAATCCCTACTCGTCACCCTTTGTTCGATTAGTTTCTAGTTTACCATGCAGACATATCTGTGTCACTTGTTCTCAGGTTTTGTTACTTAGGACTTGTTTTTGTCCAGACCACAAATGTACAGAATGTTGTTTAGATAGCGTGTTGTTTGGACAGATGCTAGGTTCATAGTTTACCTGGTATATCCTATAGTTTCTTCGAGGCCATACATTGTTCTCTCTGCACTCTACTAAGGTGACTAATTACCTTGTTGTTTATTGACTAGAGTTCATGTTTACTCTGCTTACTCCGAACTCACCCTTGTATATCGCTCTGGATTAGCTTCTGCTAAGTGCCTAAATTGGAATTGGACTTTCTCTCTGTCTCTGTCTCTCTGTCTCTCTGTCTCTGTCTCTGTCTGTCTCTCTCTGTCTCTCCGTCTCTGTCTCTGTCTGTCTCTCTGTCTCTGTCTCTCTCTCTGTCTCTCTCTGTCTGTCTCTCTCTGTCTCTGTCTGTCTCTCTCTGTCTCTCTCTGTCTCTCCGTCTCTGTCTTGCTGTCTCTGTCTCTCTCTCTGTCTCTCTCTGTCTCTCTCTGTGTCTGTCTGTCTCTGTCTGTCTGTCTCTCACTCTCTCTACCCCCCCTCTCTCTCTCACACACACACACACACACGCACACGCACACACACACAGAAAAGACCTCAAATTAAAGAAAATAAGTTCTTTTTTTTGCAAAAATAGTATGACTCATCTTTTGTGTCATCTTTTGATTGATTTCAGATGGTCAGGTGATTCCTCTGGTGGAGCTGTCCGCCAAGCAGGTAGCGTTCCACATTCCCTTTGAGGTGGTGGAGAAGGTCTACCCCCCAGTCCCCGAACAGCTGCAGCTACGCATCGCTTACTGGAGCTTTCCCGAGAACGAGGAGGACATCAGGTAAACACACACATTCGCACACACACGCTTAGATTATGTCCCTATCTCACACAAATCAAACAAGTAATCAGAAGCTGTGAAACAGAACCAGAGATGTGTGTACCATAGATACAATCCTATCCAGTGCCAGCGTTCTTAGCGTTTACGGTTTACGCTGATCGTTTTAGAGCTGTAGAAGCCTCCACGAGGACCCGGATGTCAACAAAGGGTGTCTGGGCGATGGTCGAGGGTCCCGTCTAACGACTGGAACAAATAATATTTCTAACGCGATCCGCCATTGCAGAGTGATCGCCCGTCAAAAATGGCTTGTTTTCACCACTGTAAAAAAGTATGGACATATGGACCTTTTTCTCCAAATCCTATCATTGGAGAGGACGGAAGGGACGTTTTTTGGGCCCTTGTCACATCCGTCCATTCCATTTTACAGGGACCTAGGATCATTCCTAAGTTGCGTTAGAGCACCCAATTGAAAAAAACGTGATCTACGTTTATGGCACTCGATGTGTTAACACATTGGGTGCCAGAGGTTTATTAAAATTGTATACGTTCAGTGCCTGCTATTCTTCCATCCACTTACGTTGATACGTTTCGTGCTGTAGAAGCCCCGACGCGGAAGTGCATGTAAACAAAGCGTGCGTGCGAGACGGCGGAGGGTCCCGACTAACGCCTGGAACAATAATATTTCTAACGCGATCCTCCATTGCATAGTGATCGCCGATCGAAAACGGCTCACTTCCACCACGTTAAAAAGAAATGGAGATATTAAGCTTTTAGTCAAGGAGATAACATTGGAAAGGCCGACCGGAAGGATTTTTGACATGGATCCACATCCGGCCTCTCCTTCTCAGAAACTCCTTGGATGATCCCAAAGTTTCGTTAGAGCGCCCCACGTGGGCCCCACGTATAAAAAATAAATTGGGTCAAAAACGGTCCGGACCGTTTTCGGCACTCCTCGTTTGAATTCTCAAAAACGGTCCGGACCGTTTTTGGCACCCGATGTGTTAATAACCTGCTTTTTCATTATTTCTTTTCTTTTCTGTGTGCGATGGTGTTCCTTGCTCCCCACAGACAAACAACAGCTTACTGAGTTAAAACACCCAACAACCTTTCACTCACTTCTCTGTTTATCCCCCCCCCCCCCTCTCCCTCGCTCCTGTCTGTAGGTTGTACTCCTGTCTGGCCAATGGGAGTCCAGATGAGTTCCAACGAGGGGAGCAGCTGTACCGCATCAGAGCTGTCAAAGACCCTCTGCAGATAGGTGGGTTAATTCATCTTTACTATAATTGAAGCCAGGCCCCAGCCAGCCCGTATTTGTGCGGACTACAATCTCATAACACAGCAGTTGTCCAATTGCCTTCAAACTTGCCACAAAAAAAAATCATTCATGGCTCTAGCATGACAAGTTGACAACCATTTACTTTTCCACCTTTACATGTCTCCATTTTTATAAATTTTCTCTAGTAGTAGCCTTTTATTGGTAGTTTTTTTTAAGTGGAGATGGACAGGAAAGAGGGAGAGAGAGACAGGGAGATACACGCAGCAAAGGTCGTCAGGAACGGGACTCGAACCCACGACCCGCTGTCAGGCTATCGGAGCCTAAGTGTCCGGACCGCTAGGCCAGCGGTCCAGGCCATGTGTCTCCACTTCTAATAATCGATAAATGTATAACATGTTCCCCCACATTTAGCCCTGTAGGCAGCACACATGCGCAAACAGGTTTTCATTTAGTGTGTGTGTGTCTTTGCCTGCGTCTCTGTCTCAGTAAAATTCAACTACATTTAGGAGAGCACGCCACATGCGTTTCTATTAGCAAAGCGTATTTGGGGAGAGCCCATTCACTTCACCTATATTCAGGGTTCCAGTATATGTGCAGTCCTGGCCGCTGACTATACTTGATTTGATAGGCAATTCAATGCCAGTGCCAAATCTTATGTCCCAGTCCAGTGCTGAAAGAGAGTCAGCCCCTGACAACACTGCCCACCTTTTTTTATTTTACTATTTATTTTCTATTTTATTTTATATGTACATTTGTTTTACAAATGATGGCCAAATACATACAACATTTTGTATTTCTTAATTACAGTACATTTGAGTATTGGACTCAAAAACATTCGGGCTCTAATCATAATCATAATACATGTCATTTGTGTAGTGCTTTCCCATAGATGAAGGGTACTTGACAGAATAATACAACAACATGCAGAAGTTCAACGTGTGAAAGTGGGAGACAATAAATGAATTGAAATTGAAAAAAAACAATGCAACACAACTTTGTGTGCCAGGTCCTTTTCAACTGATGGTTAAGTCAGTTGCATATATGATACATGCTATAGCACCAGAAGGTGTTAATTGCGTGGATAAATCTTTATTTTTTTATTTTGCATTTATTTTAACATGATCAGATGAGGCAGTTATGCGACCATTAACCTCCTAAAAACTCTATATACCTCATCGACAGGAGTCACCCATGGCTCTATACTTGGGTTACTTGGGTTCCTCAAAACCAAATCACTTTAGCCTAAAATAGCTGATCTACAAGCTCACAGCATGCTGCAACGCGACCCGCTGTGAGCTCGTAGATCAGCTACGTTAGGGTTTCAAGTGGTTAAAATTCATCCCATATTGTAACACATTCTCACGTGCCAAACGGCACACCCAATGGAATATCACTGTATAGTGAATGAATAATAGCTCCCCAATTAAACTCCAGTATGAGCGTCCACTGGTGGCCACAATAACAAACTAATCAAATTTTCATTGAGAGATGATTCATGGCAACCACAAGGGTTTCAAACGGGACTTTATCTGTGTGATGCAGCTGGACAACACGGCTACTTTAGGAACCATTCAGGCGGCTGTAATCCCCCCTACATGCCGCCCTGGTCAATCACTAATCCGCTCCATTTGGGATGGAGAGCAACCAAAAAAAGCTGCAATTAGACGGACAATTCCCAGGAACACTGGACAATCCTACAGCAGTATTCTTACAAAAAGATAAGTAGTAAGTATAAGCCTCGCTGTCTCCCTGTTTCTGTAGCGTGAGGCGGCATTTTGAACAGTGATACAATTGTGAATGTGTACTGTACTTGTACCATTTGTATTCATTTCCCTAACAGTGATGTTGCTAGTTTTTCAATGTAATGGGTCCCGGGACCCAAGGGTGGTCTTTTAGATGGGTCCCAGGGACATTGTATGAGTCCCACAAAAATTCACAGCGTTTAACTTGTGTTTCATCTTATATGGTTATAATATGGTTATATTCATGCAGAACATGTCTCTGAAAGAAATCTACACAATTCCAAATCTGACAACTTTAATATTTGCAAATTGTATGCAAACATAGAACAGTGCAAAGTATATGCAAACATAGAACAGTATATAAAGTAAATTAAATAGCACCAATATAGGCTTGCTATTTTAATATAGCAAAATATAAATATAACTATTATAAACGGCTATATAAATAGTATATTTTTATAGTTTTATTTACATATAATAATTTGCTATATAAAATAGCTAAATAGGCTTGCTATTTTCTGTTGCCCTGCAGCAGGCTTCAGTATCTTTTTTGTTGGCATGTTACACCACTAACAACATTAATCAGAGTTTATTTTTAATTCACGTTTGTTAAATGTGTTACCCATGCAATCAGGTCTGCTCACTGCTCACGTCACGTTTCAACTGCGTGGACGGCCGCGGACGCTAGACGCTAACGGCCCTTGTTGTGTTATACGCAAAAATGTTAACCAAAATAATTCGGTCTGAGCATGCGCAAAATGGCGGCGTCCATGGATTATTATTATTTCTATCATCTTTCTAAGACGATTTCTACGTGGATTTTATTGTTTATAAAGTAGGATGTGGCCATGCAAAATGGTTGGATTTGTAAAATATTTGTGGTAAAAAAATATATTTTACCGCGAATATATATATTTTTCTGTTATTGGTGACAACTATAGTGCGTCCCATGGACGCCACGACGGTGGCATGAATGCGTCCTTTCTCAATAATGTGCGTCAGAGACGCAGGACGCAGGCCTATGAGCATCTCTGCCCTAACTGATCAAAATATGTAAAAAAAAGAATTGTCCTTGAGCAAGACACTGAACCTCGGCCTAACTGCTTGCTGATGAGCAAGTTGGT